>NW_027620535.1:0-33228 GCF_964198595.1 Lampetra fluviatilis | reverse complement strand
TGCTACTACCACACATCTACAGCTACTATCCAACTACGTTTATCTATTGCTACTGACCACACATCTACAGCTACTACGTATACATGCTACTACACGACATCTACTGCTACTACCACACATCTACAGCTACTACCACACATCTACAGCTACTACCACACGATCTACTAGCTACTACCACACATCTACAGCTACTACCACACATCTACAGCTACTACCACACATCTACAGCTACTACCACACATCTACAGCTACTACCACACATCTACAGCTACTACCACACATCTACAGCTACTACCACACATCTACAGCTACTACCACACATCTACAGCTACTACCACACATCTACAGCTACTACCACACATCTACAGCTACTACCACACATCTACAGCTACTACCACACATCTACAGCTACTACCACACATCTACAGCTACTACCACACATCTACAGCTACTACCACACATCTACAGCTACTACCACACATCTACAGCTACTACCACACATCTACAGCTACTACCACACATCTACAGCTACTACCACACATCTACAGCTACTACCACACATCTACAGCTACTACCACACATCTACAGCTACTACCACACATCTACAGCTACTACCACACATCTACAGCTACTACCACACATCTACAGCTACTACCACACATCTACAGCTACTACCACACATCTACAGCTACTACCACACATCTACAGCTACTACCACACATCTACAGCTACTACCACACATCTACAGCTACTACCACACATCTACAGCTACTACCACACATCTACAGCTACTACCACTCATCTACAGCTACTACCACACATCTACAGCTCCTACCACACATCTACAGCTACTACCACACATCTACAGCTACTACCACACATCTACAGCTACTACTACACATCTACAGCTACTACCACACATCTACAGCTACAACCACACATCTACAGCTACTACTACACATCTACAGCTACTACCACACATCTACAGCTACTACCACACATCTACAGCTACTACCACACATCTACAGCTACTACCACACATCTACAGCTACTACCACACATCTACAGCTACTACCACACATCTACAGCTACTACTACACATCTACAGCTACTACCACACATCTACAGCTACTACCACACATCTAGAGCTACTACCACACATCTAGAGCTACTACCACACATCTACAGCTACTACCACACATCTACAGCTACTACCACACATCTACAGCTACTACCACACATCTACAGCTACTACCACACATCTACAGCTACTACCACACATCTACAGCTACTACCACACATCTACAGCTACTACTACACATCTACAGCTACTACTACACATCTACAGCTACTACCACACATCTACAGCTACTACCACATATCTACAGCTACTACCACACATCTACAGCTACTACCACACATCTACAGCTACTACCACACATCTACAGCTACTACCACACATCTACAGCTACTACCACACATCTACAGCTACTACCACACATCTAGAGCTACTACCACACATCTACAGCTACTACCACACATCTACAGCTACTACCACACATCTACAGCTACTACCACACATCTACAGCTACTACCACACATCTATACGACCTCCTGTAGACCAGGCGAGGTAGTCAACATCTCCCAGTGTCCGGAATCGAACCCACGACCTCCTGTAGACCGGGCGAGGTAGTCAACATCTCACAGGGTCAGGGATCGAACCCACGACCTCCTGTAGACCGGGCGAGGTAGTCAACATCTCCCAGTGTCCGGGATCGAACCCACGACCTCCTGTAGACCGGGCGAGGTAGTCAACATCTCCCAGTGTCCGGGATCGAACCCACGACCTCCTGTAGACCGGGCGAGGTAGTCAACATCTCCCAGTGTCCGGGATCGAACCCACGACCTCCTGTAGGCTGGGCGAGGTAGTCAACATCTCACAGTGTCCAGGATCGAACCCACGACCTCCTGTAGGCCAGGCGAGGTAGTCAACATCTCACAGGGTCAGGGATCGAACCCAGGACCTCCTGTAGACCAGGCGAGGTAGTCAACATCTCCCAGGGTCAGGGATCGAACCCACGACCTCCTGTAGACCAGGCGAGGTAGTCAACATCTCCCAGGGTCAGGGATCGAACCCACGACCTCCTGTAGACCAGGCGAGGTAGTCAACATCTCCCAGGGTCAGGGATCGAACCCACGACCTCCTGTAGACCAGGCGAGGTAGTCAACATCTCACAGGGTCAGGGATCGAACCCACGACCTCCTGTAGACCAGGCGAGGTAGTCAACATCTCCCAGTGTCCGGGATCGAACCCACGACCTCCTGTAGACCGGGCGAGGTAGTCAACATCTCCCAGTGTCCGGGATCGAACCCACGACCTCCTGTAGACCGGGCGAGGTAGTCAACATCTCCCAATGTCCGGGATCGAACCCACGACCTCCTGTAGACTGGGCGAGGTAGTCAACATCTCACAGTGTCCAGGATCGAACCCACGACCTCCTGTAGGCCAGGCGAGGTAGTCAACATCTCACAGGGTCAGGGATCGAACCCAGGACCTCCTGTAGACCAGGCGAGGTAGTCAACATCTCCCAGGGTCAGGGATCGAACCCACGACCTCCTGTAGACCAGGCGAGGTAGTCAACATCTCCCAGGGTCAGGGATCGAACCCACGACCTCCTGTAGACCAGGCGAGGTAGTCAACATCTCCCAGGGTCAGGGATCGAACCCACGACCTCCTGTAGACCAGGCGAGGTAGTCAACATCTCACAGGGTCTGGGATCGAACCCACGACCTCCTGTAGACCAGGCGAGGTAGTCAACATCTCACAGTGTCCGGGATCGAACCCACGACCTCCTGTAGACCAGGCGAGGTAGTCAACATCTCACAGTGTCCGGGATCGAACCCACGACCTCCTGTAGACCAGGCGAGGTAGTCAACATCTCACAGGGTCTGGGATCAAACCCACGACCTCCTGTAGACCAGGCGAGGTAGTCAACATCTCACAGTGTCCAGGATCGAACCCACGACCTCCTGTAGACCAGGCGAGGTAGTCAACATCTCACAGGGTCTGGGATCGAACCCACGACCTCCTGTAGACCAGGCGAGGTAGTCAACATCTCACAGTGTCCGGGATCGAACCCACGACCTCCTGTAGACCAGGCGAGGTAGTCAACATCTCACAGGGTCTGGGATCGAACCCACGACCTCCTGTAGACCAGGCGAGGTAGTCAACATCTCACAGGGTCTGGGATCAAACCCACGACCTCCTGTAGACCAGGCGAGGTAGTCAACATCTCACAGTGTCCAGGATCGAACCCCCGACCTCCTGTAGACCAGGCGAGGTAGTCAACATCTCACAGGGTCTGGGATCGAACCCACGACCTCCTGTAGACCAGGCGAGGTAGTCAACATCTCACAGGGTCTGGGATCAAACCCACGACCTCCTGTAGACCAGGCGAGGTAGTCAACATCTCCCGTAGCCAACGCATTACCCCTGAATCGGTTTTCCCATCGACTCTAAATGTGAAGTTTTTTTAAATTAATGGGAGCAGGAGGTTTAGGGGGCTGTGTACATGTGTGTGTACATGTGTGTGCTTGTACATGTGTGTGTTTAGTGGGGAGTGGTGGGTGTAGTGGTTAGCGCTACGAACCCGGCGACCCGAGTTCGATTCCCGCTCACGACCACCACCACCACCGGTGACGATTATCTGAACCGGTCCTGGGCCTCCCCTAGGTCGACTCAGCCTCAAATGAGTACCACCCACCCAACAGTGTGCCGTGCCGGCCTTCATAGGTGCTCGCTAACAGCACTTGCCCCTACAGTGTGTTGAGGCTACACGGGGGATCTTTGTCTTTGTGTGCCTGCGTGTATTTAAGTTATTTAATAGTAAGTTATTGGGGCGCTAGGGGAGCCGGTCGTGATGACGGCCACATTGTGTTTTCGTTTGTAACGTGTCAGATATTTATAGTGTGTGTGTGTGTCACAGCTCCCTCTCTCTCTCTCCTTCATCATCATCACCCACAGCTCCCTCCTTCATCATCCACGGCTCTCTCCTTCACCGACAGCTCCCTCCTTCACCCACAGCTCCCTCCTTCACCCACAGCTCTCTCCTTCACCCACAGCTCTCTCCTTCACCCACAGCTCTCTCTCTCTCTCTCCTTCATCATCATCATCCACGGCTCTCTCCTTCACCCACAGCTCTCTCTCTCTCTCTCCTTCATGCACAGCTCTCTCCTTCATCACCCATGGCTCTCTCCTTCACCCACAGCTCTCTCCTTCACCCACAGCTCTCTCTCTCTCTCCTTCACCCACAGCTCCCTCCTTCATCACCCATGGCTCTCTCCTTCACCCACAGCTCTCTCTCTCTCTCTCCTTCATGCACAGCTCCCTCCTTCATCACCCATGGCTCTCTCCTTCACCCACAGCTCTCTCCTTCACCCACAGCTCTCTCTCTCTCTCCTTCACCCACAGCTCCCTCCTTCATCACCCACGGCTCTCTCCTTCACCCACAGCTCTCTCTCTCCTTCATGCACAGCTCTCTCCTTCATCACCCATGGCTCTCTCCTTCACCCACAGCTCTCTCCTTCACCCACAGCTCTCTCTCTCTCTCCTTCACCCACAGCTCCCTCCTTCATCACCCATGGCTCTCTCCTTCACCCACAGCTCTCTCCTTCACCCACAGCTCTCTCTCTCTCTCACCTTCATGCACAGCTCCCTCCTTCATCACCCATGGCTCTCTCCTTCACCCACAGCTCTCTCCTTCACCCACAGCTCTCTCTCTCTCTCCTTCACCCACAGCTCTCTCCTTCACCCACAGCTCCCTCCTTCACCCACAGCTCCCTCCATCATCCACAGCTCTCTCCTTCATCTATCACTCTCTCCTTCACCCACAGCTCCTTCACTCTCTCCTTCACCCACAGCTCCCTCCTTCACCCACAGCTCCCTCCTTCACCACCCACGGCTGCTGTCTCTCTGTCTCTCTCATAGACAATCACGCGAGACGCGGCGTTTTAAGTCGGCCCGATCACAAACTCAAACTCCACCTGGCCGTCCACGCACCCACCCCCCTCCTACTCCCCCCCTCCCCTCCTGTGCATGCGTTTGTTGTTGTGTTGACGCGGCCGCGTAGACACGTGTCGCCTTGCGGTGTTCTGCTGTCGTTGTTGTTGTTGATGTTGTTGTGGTGGTTGTGGTGGTGGTGGTGGTGGTCATGTCGATGTCTTTGATCTTGCGATGATTTACGGCTTTGACGATGATGACGTTGATGACGATGTTGATGACGATGATGATGATGATGTTGATGACGATGTTGATGACGATGACGTTGATGACGATGATGATGACGATGACGTTGATGATGATGTTGATGACGATGATGATGACGTTGATGACGTTGATGATGATGATGACGTTGATGACGATGATGATGACGTTGATGACGATGACGTTGATGATGACGTTGTTGATGATGACGTTGTTGATGACGTTGATGATGATGACGTTGATGACAACGTTGACGATGATGACGTTGATGATGACGTTGACGATGATGATGACATTGATGATGATTTGACGTTGATGACGACGACGATGATGATGATGTTGATGATGATGATGACATTGATGATGACGTTGATGATGACGATGACGATGTTACCCTTATAAGCAACTTTAAACATCTTCCATTCGCGACGGTGAAGCCGCGGTCGTCTTTTCTCTCCGATGCAAACTTTGACTCCGACGATGTGAATAATGCAACACACAGACACACACATAGACACACACACACAGACACACACACATAGACACACACACAGACACACATACACACAGACACACACACACAGACACACACACAGACACACACAGACACACAGACACACACACAGACACACACAGACACACACAGACACACACACAGACACACACACACAGAAACACACACACACAACAACAACAACCGCCATTTGCCACTAAATGGCGGTGACGTCACCACGACGATTGTGCCAGGCCATGTGCACCTTGAGGCCACGTGAAGTGTCGAACGCCCGCTGGCAGGAGGTCACGGGGCAGACCCAGCAGGTGCCACGGGTCGACTGACTGAGATGACCGAGATGACTGGCTGATGCACCACCTGTGCCCCCTACTGTACCAACTTGCTGTGCTTTAGCCACCCGGCGCTCCGCTCGTTGTGAGCGTCGCTCCTCCGCCCTCCGTTGTTGTTGGAGGGCGACTGCCTCCAACTGCCCAGTAGCAGCGTCCTTCACGAGCCTCCTGCACTGAGGCCGATCTTGACACCGCTGGTACCAGTCATCGGCAAGTCCACTCAGCTCCACGTCCTCCTGTACCACATCACTCAATCTCTTCTCTAGCCCGTGTTTTCCAGGCTGAGGGATTTCCCCTCCCCCAGGACTTCACAGAAATGCTCAGCAAATCTGCAAACCTGTTCTTGGGGGTTGGATAATGGATCACCGTTCTTCCCCCTAATGATGGTAATAGGTGTGGCGCTGCAGGTTACTTTTTTGATGGAGTTACATAGTGATTTGTGATCGCGGGCCACTGAGGCAGACTCCATCTCCTCAGCAACCCGCGACCACCACCCATCCTTGCAGCGCCTCACGGCTCTCCGAACCTCCGAGCGAAGGCTGCTGTAAGCCTCCTCATTCTCTGACGTGGGATGCTGTAGCCGATGAGAGTGGGCCTGTCGCTTTTTCTCAACTATCCTGAACACCTCCTCTGTCAGCCAGGGTCTCTGGGGAGGTCTGTACCGCCTACCCAAAGCAGCCATTGCAGCTGCATGAGTCACAGTCCTAAACCTCGCCCATTTCACCTCGACATCAGGAGGAGTGGGGGACGATGCCAACCCCAGCCGCAAGCGATGATGAAATTCTCACTTGCAACTTCCATCAGCTGAGACCAGGCCACCTTAGGTTGGAATGGGGTCCTGGGTGTACACCCACCACCGGAGTGGAAGAATGGCAGGCGCATCTTACAGATGACTAGTCGATGGTCATAGGGCAGATCAGCTCCACGGTAGGTCCTGGTGTCAAGGACATGGGCCCGCATCCGCTGTTCCGTCACTATGTAGTCCAGCAGATGGTCTTGCTTGGACCCGGCATGCATCCATGATGTTGTGTGGATGCGCCGATGCCGGAAGAGCGTGTTGGTAATTACAAGCCCATGGGCTGCACAAAAATCTAGCAGCCTCCTACCGTTGTTATTGAGCTGATCTTGCCCATGCCTTCCAATCACTCCAGACCAGGCGCCAGCATCATGACCAACTCGGGCATTGAAGTCACCCAACAAGATGACTGTCCCGAGTGGCCACTTTAGCCAGCACCTGTGACAGGTCATAGAAGGTATCCGACTCATCGGCTTTGCCTGCATCCCTCCACGGATGTTCGTCTTCGGTGGGGGCATAAGTAACCACGACCACCACTCCTCGCCTCCGGTTGATGGGAAGGCGAGCCCAAAGTAGCCTGGGGCTTACAGCTTCCCACATCTCACCGCCACGCTCCCACGCCCCCTTCATTCTTTTGTTTAGAAGAAGAGCCACTCCCTGTTGTTTGGCAGTCTCCTGCCCCGAGTAGAGGACTGTCCACCCCTCATGGTGGCAGGAGCCAGAGCCGGTCCACCGGACCTCCTGAATGCCACAGATATCCAGGCGGTACCGGTCCAGCTCCCGACAGAGGAGTGGCAGCCTCTCCACCGCAGTGAGCGTTCGAACATTCCACGTGGCCACACGAAGTGGCTTTTTGTTGTTTCTGGAGGAGCCCCGAGGGTGAAGATTCAATCTCCTGGCTCCGCCAAATGGGGTTTGGCCAGGAGACGTCATAGACGCCTGTCCCCCCGGGGCCTCCGGCACAAGCTTATTAGATATTTTAGACGTGGTTTGGTGGTAATTTACACACACACACAGACACACGCAGACACTCGGACACACACATAGATACACACTCAGACACACACATGCAGAAACACACACACAGACACACACAGACACACACAGAAACACATAGACACACACAGAAACAGAGAAACACACAGACACACACATGCAGAAACACACACACAGACACACACAGACACACACAGAAACACGTAGACACACACAGAAACACAGAGAAACACACAGACACACACACAGACACACACAGACACACACAGACACACACACACAGACACACAGACACACTCACACATCGACACACACACAGACACACACACAGACACAGAGACACACAATGATGTCTGTTCTTTGCATGATTGTTCTCAAAGCTACGTCTGCCCGTTCGTCCGTTCGCACGTATTTTAGTTTGTAGATGTGATGATGATGTTGTTGTAGATGTCAGCGCTGATGATGATGATGATGTTGTTGACACAATCGAAATTGCGTAAAATAAAATTGTGAAAAATTCCATCAGAATAAAAGCCTCTTCATGATGTGGTGGTGGTCGGTCTCTCTCCTTCACCCACAGCTCTCTCCTTCACCCACAGCTCTCTCCTTCACCCACAGCTCCCTCCTTCACCCACAGCTCTCTCCTTCACCCACAGCTCCCTCCTTCACCCACAGCTCCCTCCTTCACCCACAGCTCCCTCCTTCACCCACAGCTCCCTCCTTCATCCACAGCTCCCTCCTTCACCCACAGCTCCCTCCTTCACCCACAGCTCCCTCCTTCATTCACAGCTCCCTCCTTCACCCACAGCTCCCTCCTTCACCCACAGCTCTCTCCTTCATCCACAGCTCCCTCCTTCACCCACAGCTCTCTCCTTCACCCACAGCTCCCTCCTTCACCCACAGCTCTCTCCTTCACCCACAGCTCTCTCCTTCATTCACAGCTCCCTCCTTCACCCACAGCTCTCTCCTTCACCCACAGCTCTCTCCTTCACCCACAGCTCCCTCCTTCACCCACAGCTCCCTCCTTCACCCACAGCTCCCTCCTTCATCCACAGCTCCCTCCTTCATTCACAGCTCCCTCCTTCATCCACAGCTCCCTCCTTCACCCACAGCTCCCTCCTTCACCCACAGCTCCCTCCTTCATTCACAGCTCCCTCCTTCACCCACAGCTCTCTCCTTCACCCACAGCTCCCTCCTTCATTCACAGCTCTCTCCTTCACCCACAGCTCTCTCCTTCACCCACAGCTCCCTCCTTCATCCACAGCTCTCTCCTTCACCCACAGCTCCTTCACCCACAGCTCCTTCACCCACAGCTCCCTCCTTCACCCACAGCTCCCTCCTTCATCCACAGCTCCTTCACCCACAGCTCCCTCCTTCACCCACAGCTCCCTCCTTCACCCACAGCTCCCTCCTTCATCCACAGCTCCTTCACCCACAGCTCCCTCCTTCACCCACAGCTCCCTCCTTCATCCACAGCTCCTTCACCCACAGCTCTCTCCTTCACCCACAGCTCCCTCCTTCACCCACAGCTCCCTCCTTCATCCACAGCTCCTTCACCCACAGCTCCTTCACCCACAGCTCCCTCCTTCACCCACAGCTCCCTCCTTCATCCACAGCTCCTTCACCCACAGCTCCCTCCTTCACCCACAGCTCCCTCCTTCACCCACAGCTCCCTCCTTCACCCACAGCTCCCTCCTTCACCCACAGCTCCCTCCTTCACCCACAGCTCCCTCCTTCATCCACAGCTCCCTCCTTCACCCACAGCTCCCTCCTTCACCCACAGCTCCCTCCTTCACCCACAGCTCCCTCCTTCACCCACAGCTCCCTCCTTCACCCACAGCTCCCTCCTTCACCCACAGCTCTCTCCTTCACCCACAGCTCCCTCCTTCACCCACAGCTCCCTCCTTCACCCACAGCTCCCTCCTTCACCCACAGCTCCCTCCTTCACCCACAGCTCCCTCCTTCATCCACAGCTCTCTCCTTCACCCACAGCTCCCTCCTTCACCCACAGCTCCCTCCTTCACCCACAGCTCTCTCCTTCACCCACAGCTCCCTCCTTCACCCACAGCTCCCTCCTTCACCCACAGCTCCCTCCTTCACCCACAGCTCTCTCCTTCACCCACAGCTCTCTCCTTCACCCACAGCTCCCTCCTTCACCCACAGCTCCATCCTTCACCCACAGCTCTCTCCTTCACCCACAGCTCCCTCCTTCACCCACAGCTCCCTCCTTCACCCACAGCTCTCTCCTTCACCCACAGCTCCCTCCTTCACCCACAGCTCCCTCCTTCACCACCCACAGCTCCCTCCTTCATCCACAGCTCTCTCCTTCACCCACAGCTCCCTCCTTCACCCACAGCTCCCTCCTTCACCCACAGCTCTCTCCTTCACCACCCACAGCTCCCTCCTTCACCCACAGCTCCCTCCTTCATCCACAGCTCTCTCCTTCACCACCCACAGCTCCCTCCTTCACCCACAGCTCCCTCCTTCACCACCCACAGCTCTCTCCTTCACCGACAGCTCCCTCCTTCATCCACAGCTCCTTCATCCACAGCTCCTTCATCCACAGCTCCCTCCTTCACCCACAGCTCTCTCCTTCACACACAGCTCCCTCCTTCACCCACAGCTCCCTCCTTCACCCACAGCTCCCTCCTTCACCACCCACAGCTCCCTCCTTCACCCACAGCTCCCTCCTTCACCCACAGCTCCCTCCTTCATCCACAGCTCCTTCATCCACAGCTCCTTCACCCACAGCTCTCTCCTTCACCCACAGCTCCCTCCTTCACACACAGCTCCCTCCTTCACCCACAGCTCCCTCCTTCACCACCCACAGCTCCCTCCTTCACCCACAGCTCCCTCCTTCACCCACAGCTCCCTCCTTCATCAGCCACAACTCTCTTGCTTCACCACCCACAGCTCTCTCCTTCATCTATCACTCTCTCCTTCACCCACAGCTCCTTCACTCTCTCCTTCATCCACAGCTCCCTCCTTCACCCACAGCTCCCTCCTTCACCACCCACGGCTGCTGTCTCTCTGTCTCTCTCGTAGACAATCACGCGAACGCGAGACGCGGCGTTTTAAGTCGGCCCGATCACAAACTCAAACTCCACCTGGCCGTCCACGCACCCACCCCCCTCCTACTCCCCCCCCCCCTCCCCTCCTGTGCATGCGTTTGTTGTTGTGTTGACGCGGCCGCGTAGACACGTGTCGCCTTGCGGTGTTCTGCTGTCGTTGTTGTTGTTGATGTTGTTGTGGTGGTTGTGGTGGTGGTGGTGGTGGTCATGTCGATGTCTTTGATCTTGCGATGATTTACGGCTTTGACGATGATGACGTTGATGACGATGTTGATGACGATGATGATGATGATGTTGATGACGATGTTGATGACGATGACGTTGATGACGATGATGATGACGATGACGTTGATGATGATGTTGATGACGATGATGATGACGTTGATGACGTTGATGATGATGATGACGTTGATGACGATGATGATGACGTTGATGACGATGACGTTGATGATGACGTTGTTGATGATGACGTTGTTGATGACGTTGATGATGATGACGTTGATGACGACGTTGACGATGATGACGTTGATGATGACGTTGACGATGATGATGACATTGATGATGATTTGACGTTGATGACGACGACGATGATGATGATGTTGATGATGATGATGACATTGATGATGACGTTGATGATGACGATGACGATGTTACCCTTATAAGCAACTTTAAACATCTTCCATTCGCGACGGTGAAGCCGCGGTCGTCTTTTCTCTCCGATGCAAACTTTGACTCCGACGATGTGAATAATGCAACACACAGACACACACATAGACACACACACACAGACACACACACATAGACACACACACAGACACACATACACACAGACACACACACACAGACACACACACAGACACACACAGACACACACACAGACACACACAGACACACACAGACACACACACAGACACAGACACACACAGACACACACACACAGAAACACACACACACAACAACAACAACCGCCATTTGCCACTAAATGGCGGTGACGTCACCACGACGATTGTGCCAGGCCATGTGCACCTTGAGGCCACGTGAAGTGTCGAACGCCCGCTGGCAGGAGGTCACGGGGCAGACCCAGCAGGTGCCACGGGTCGACTGACTGAGATGACCGAGATGACTGGCTGATGCACCACCTGTGCCCCCTACTGTACCAACTTGCTGTGCTTTAGCCACCCGGCGCTCCGCTCGTTGTGAGCGTCGCTCCTCCGCCCTCCGTTGTTGTTGGAGGGCGACTGCCTCCAACTGCCCAGTAGCAGCGTCCTTCACGAGCCTCCTGCACTGAGGCCGATCTTGACACCGCTGGTACCAGTCATCGGCAAGTCCACTCAGCTCCACGTCCTCCTGTACCACATCACTCCATCTCTTTTCTAGCCCGTGTTTTCCAGGCTGAGGGATTTCCCCTCCCCCAGGACTTCACAGAAATGCTCAGCAAATCTGCAAACCTGTTCTTGGGGGTTGGATAATGGATCACCGTTCTTCCCCCTAATGATGGTAATAGGTGTGGCGCTGCAGGTTACTTTTTTGATGGAGTTACATAGTGATTTGTGATCGCGGGCCACTGAGGCAGACTCCATCTCCTCAGCAACCCGCGACCACCACCCATCCTTGCAGCGCCTCACGGCTCTCCGAACCTCCGAGCGAAGGCTGCTGTAAGCCTCCTCATTCTCTGACGTGGGATGCTGTAGCCGATGAGAGTGGGCCTGTCGCTTTTTCTCAACTATCCTGAACACCTCCTCTGTCAGCCAGGGTCTCTGGGGAGGTCTGTACCGCCTACCCAAAGCAGCCATTGCAGCTGCATGAGTCACAGTCCTAAACCTCGCCCATTTCACCTCGACATCAGGAGGAGTGGGGGACGATGCCAACCCCAGCCGCAAGCGATGATGAAATTCTCACTTGCAACTTCCATCAGCTGAGACCAGGCCACCTTAGGTTGGAATGGGGTCCTGGGTGTACACCCACCACCGGAGTGGAAGAATAGCAGGCGCATCTTACAGATGACTAGTCGATGGTCATAGGGCAGATCAGCTCCACGGTAGGTCCTGGTGTCAAGGACATGGGCCCGCATCCGCTGTTCCGTCACTATGTAGTCCAGCAGATGGTCTTGCTTGGACCCGGCATGCATCCATGATGTTGTGTGGATGCGCCGATGCCGGAAGAGCGTGTTGGTAATTACAAGCCCATGGGCTGCACAAAAATCTAGCAGCCTCCTACCGTTGTTATTGAGCTGATCTTGCCCATGCCTTCCAATCACTCCAGACCAGGCACCAGCATCATGACCAACTCGGGCATTGAAGTCACCCAACAAGATGACTGTCCCGAGTGGCCACTTTAGCCAGCACCTGTGACAGGTCATAGAAGGTATCCGACTCATCGGCTTTGCCTGCATCCCTCCACGGATGTTCGTCTTCGGTGGGGGCATAAGTAACCACGACCACCACTCCTCGCCTCCGGTTGATGGGAAGGCGAGCCCAAAGTAGCCTGGGGCTTACAGCTTCCCACATCTCACCGCCACGCTCCCACGCCCCCTTCATTCTTTTGTTTAGAAGAAGAGCCACTCCCTGTTGTTTGGCAGTCTCCTGCCCCGAGTAGAGGACTGTCCACCCCTCATGGTGGCAGGAGCCAGAGCCGGTCCACCGGACCTCCTGAATGCCACAGATATCCAGGCGGTACCGGTCCAGCTCCCGACAGAGGAGTGGCAGCCTCTCCACCGCAGTGAGCGTTCGAACATTCCACGTGGCCACACGAAGTGGCTTTTTGTTGTTTCTGGAGGAGCCCCGAGGGTGAAGATTCAATCTCCTGGCTCCGCCAAATGGGGTTTGGCCAGGAGACGTCATAGACGCCTGTCCCCCCGGGGCCTCCGGCACAAGCTTATTAGATATTTTAGACGTGGTTTGGTGGTAATTTACACACACACACAGACACACGCAGACACTCGGACACACACATAGATACACACTCAGACACACACATGCAGAAACACACACACAGACACACACAGACACACACAGAAACACATAGACACACACAGAAACAGAGAAACACACAGACACACACATGCAGAAACACACACACAGACACACACAGACACACACAGAAACACGTAGACACACACAGAAACACAGAGAAACACACAGACACACACACAGACACACACAGACACACACACACAGACACACAGACACACTCACACATCGACACACACACAGACACACACACAGACACAGAGACACACAATGATGTCTGTTCTTTGCATGATTGTTCTCAAAGCTACGTCTGCCCGTTCGTCCGTTCGCACGTATTTTAGTTTGTAGATGTGATGATGATGTTGTTGTAGATGTCAGCGCTGATGATGATGATGATGTTGTTGACACAATCGAAATTGCGTAAAATAAAATTGTGAAAAATTCCATCAGAATAAAAGCCTCTTCATGATGTGGTGGTGGTCGGTCTCTCTCCTTCACCCACAGCTCTCTCCTTCACCCACAGCTCCCTCCTTCACCCACAGCTCCCTCCTTCACCCACAGCTCCCTCCTTCACCCACAGCTCCCTCCTTCACTCACAGCTCTCTCCTTCACCCACAGCTCCCTCCTTCACCCACAGCTCCCTCCTTCACCCACAGCTCCCTCCTTCATCCACAGCTCTCTCCTTCACCCACAGCTCCCTCCTTCATCCACAGCTCCCTCCTTCACCCACAGCTCTCTCCTTCATCCACAGCTCTCTCCTTCACCCACAGCTCCCTCCTTCACCCACAGCTCCCTCCTTCATCCACAGCTCCCTCCTTCACCCACAGCTCCCTCCTTCACCCACAGCTCTCTCCTTCACCCACAGCTCCCTCCTTCATCCACAGCTCCCTCCTTCACCCACAGCTCCCTCCTTCATTCACAGCTCCCTCCTTCACCCACAGCTCTCTCCTTCACCCACAGCTCCCTCCTTCACCCACAGCTCCCTCCTTCACCCACAGCTCCCTCCTTCACCCACAGCTCTCTCCTTCACCCACAGCTCCCTCCTTCACCCACAGCTCCCTCCTTCACCCACAGCTCCCTCCTTCACCCACAGCTCCCTCCTTCATTCACAGCTCCCTCCTTCACCCACAGCTCCCTCCTTCACCCACAGCTCCCTCCTTCACCCACAGCTCTCTCCTTCACCCACAGCTCCCTCCTTCACCCACAGCTCCCTCCTTCATTCACAGCTCCCTCCTTCACCCACAGCTCCCTCCTTCACCCACAGCTCCCTCCTTCACCCACAGCTCTCTCCTTCACCCACAGCTCTCTCCTTCACCCACAGCTCCCTCCTTCACCCACAGCTCCCTCCTTCACCCACAGCTCCCTCCTTCACCCACAGCTCTCTCCTTCACCCACAGCTCCCTCCGTCACCCACAGCTCTCTCCTTCACCCACAGCTCATTCACCCACAGCTCCCTCCTTCATCCACAGCTCTCTCCTTCACCCACAGCTCCCTCCTTCACCCACAGCTCCCTCCTTCACCCACAGCTCCTTCCTTCACCCACAGCTCTCTCCTTCACCCACAGCTCCCTCCTTCACCCACAGCTCCCTCCTTCATTCACAGCTCCCTCCTTCACCCACAGCTCCCTCCTTCATTCACAGCTCCCTCCTTCACCCACAGCTCCCTCCTTCACCCACAGCTCCCTCCTTCATTCACAGCTCCCTCCTTCACCCACAGCTCCCTCCTTCATTCACAGCTCCCTCCTTCATCCACAGCTCCCTCCTTCATTCACAGCTCCCTCCTTCATCCACAGCTCCCTCCTTCACCCACAGCTCCCTCCTTCATTCACAGCTCCCTCCTTCACCCACAGCTCCCTCCTTCATTCACAGCTCCCTCCTTCACCCACAGCTCCCTCCTTCATTCACAGCTCCCTCCTTCATCCACAGCTCCCTCCTTCACCCACAGCTCCCTCCTTCATTCACAGCTCTCTCCTTCACCCACAGCTCCCTCCTTCATCCACAGCTCCCTCATTCACCCACAGCTCATTCACCCACAGCTCCCTCCTTCACCCACAGCTCCCTCCTTCACCCACAGCTCCCTCCTTCACCCACAGCTCCCTCCTTCATTCACAGCTCCCTCCTTCACCCACAGCTCCCTCCTTCATTCACAGCTCCCTCCTTCACCCACAGCTCCCTCCTTCATTCACAGCTCCCTCCTTCACCCACAGCTCCCTCCTTCACCCACAGCTCCCTCCTTCATTCACAGCTCCCTCCTTCACCCACAGCTCCCTCCTTCATTCACAGCTCCCTCCTTCATCCACAGCTCTCTCCTTCACCCACAGCTCCCTCCTTCACCCACAGCTCCCTCCTTCACCCACAGCTCTCTCCTTCACCCACAGCTCCCTCCTTCACCCACAGCTCCCTCCTTCATCCACAGCTCTCTCCTTCACCCACAGCTCCCTCCTTCACCCACAGCTCTCTCCTTCACCCACAGCTCCCTCCTTCATTCACAGCTCCCTCCTTCACCCACAGCTCTCTCCTTCACCCACAGCTCCCTCCTTCACCCACAGCTCTCTCCTTCACCCACAGCTCTCTCCTTCACCCACAGCTCCCTCCTTCACCCACAGCTCCCTCCTTCACCCACAGCTCCCTCCTTCACCCACAGCTCTCTCCTTCACCCACAGCTCCCTCCTTCACCCACAGCTCCCTCCTTCACCCACAGCTCCCTCCTTCACCCACAGCTCCCTCCTTCACCCACAGCTCCCTCCTTCACCCACAGCTCCCTCCTTCACCCACAGCTCCCTCCTTCACCCACAGCTCTCTCCTTCACCCACAGCTCCCTCCTTCATCCACAGCTCCCTCCTTCACCCACAGCTCCCTCCTTCACCCACAGCTCTCTCCTTCACCCACAGCTCCCTCCTTCACCCACAGCTCCCTCCTTCACCCACAGCTCCCTCCTTCACCCACAGCTCTCTCCTTCACCCACAGCTCCCTCCTTCACCCACAGCTCTCTCCTTCACCCACAGCTCCCTCCTTCATTCACAGCTCCCTCCTTCACCCACAGCTCTCTCCTTCACCCACAGCTCCCTCCTTCACCCACAGCTCTCTCCTTCACCCACAGCTCTCTCCTTCACCCACAGCTCCCTCCTTCACCCACAGCTCCCTCCTTCACCCACAGCTCCCTCCTTCACCCACAGCTCTCTCCTTCACCCACAGCTCCCTCCTTCACCCACAGCTCCCTCCTTCACCCACAGCTCCCTCCTTCACCCACAGCTCCCTCCTTCACCCACAGCTCCCTCCTTCACCCACAGCTCCCTCCTTCACCCACAGCTCCCTCCTTCACCCACAGCTCTCTCCTTCACCCACAGCTCCCTCCTTCATCCACAGCTCCCTCCTTCACCCACAGCTCCCTCCTTCACCCACAGCTCTCTCCTTCACCCACAGCTCCCTCCTTCACCCACAGCTCTCTCCTTCACCCACAGCTCCCTCCTTCACCCACAGCTCTCTCCTTCACCCACAGCTCCCTCCTTCATCCACAGCTCTCTCCTTCACCCACAGCTCCCTCCTTCACCGACAGCTCCCTCCTTCACCCACAGCTCCCTCCTTCACCCACAGCTCCTTCATCCACAGCTCCCTCCTTCACCCACAGCTCCCTCCTTCACCCACAGCTCCCTCCTTCATCCACAGCTCTCTCCTTCACCCACAGCTCCCTCCTTCACCCACAGCTCTCTCCTTCACCCACAGCTCTCTCCTTCACCCACAGCTCCCTCCTTCACCCACAGCTCTCTCCTTCACCCACAGCTCTCTCCTTCACCCACAGCTCTCTCCTTCACCCACAGCTCCCTCCTTCACCCACAGCTCCCTCCTTCACCCACAGCTCCCTCCTTCATCCAAACAAACCTTGAACCACGTCAGGAATTGTTCAGAAGCGTTTATTTACGTGTTTTGTTCTGATGTTGTCCATGTGAGTGACTGAGTGAGTGACTGGGTGAGTGACTGAGTGAGTGAGTGAGTGAGTGACTGAGTGGGTGAGTGAGTGAGTGGGTGAGTGAGTGAGTGGGTGAGTGAGTGAGCGGGTGAGTGAGTGAGTGGGTGAGTGAGTGAGTGAGTGACTGAGTGGGTGAGTGACTGAGTGGGTGAGTGAGTGAGTGGGTGAGTGAGTGAGTGGGTGAGTGAGTGAGCGGGTGAGTGAGTGAGTGGGTGAGTGAGTGAGTGAGTGGGTGAGTGGGTGAGTGACTGAGTGAGTGAGTGACTGAGTGGGTGAGTGACTGAGTGGGTGAGTGACTGAGTGGGTGAGTGACTGAGTGGGTGAGTGAGTGAGTGACTGAGTGGGTGAGTGACTGAGTGGGTGAGTGAGTGAGTGAGTGACTGAGTGGGTGAGTGAGTGAGTGAGTGACAGTGGGTGAGTGACTGAGTGGGTGAGTGACTGAGTGGGTGAGTGACTGAGTGGGTGAGTGACTGAGTGGGTGAGTGACTGAGTGAGTGACTGAGTGAGTGACTGAGTGACTAAGTGAGTGACTGAGTGGGTGACTGTCTCAATCATCTTTTCCTCCAGTTCTTGACAGCTGTGGAAATATCAGAGAAAACAATTAATGTCGACATCATCATCACCACCATCACCACCATCATCACCACCACCATTATCACCACCATCACCACCACCATCATCATCACCACCATCATCACCACCATCATCATCACCACCATCATCACCACCACCACCATCACCACCATCACCACCACCACCATTATCAAAACCACTATCACCACCATCACCATCACCACCATCACCACCATCACCACCATCACCACCATCATCACCATCATCACCACCATCACCACCATCACCACCACCATCACCACCACCATCACCACCATCACCACCACCATCACCACCACCATCACCACCATCATCACCACCATCATCACCATCACCACCACCATCATCACCATCACCATCATCACCACCACCATCACCACCACCATCACCATCACCACCACCACCATCACCACCACCATCACCATCATCACCACCACCATCACCACCACCATCACCATCACCACCATCACCACCATCATCACCACCACCACCACCACCATCATCACCATCACCACCACCATCACCACCATCACCACCATCACCACCATCACCACCATCATCACCACCATCATCACCACCACCATCATCACCACCACCATCACCACCATCACCATCACCACCATCACCACCATCACCACCATCATCATCACCACCACCATCATCACCACCACCATCACCACCATCACCATCACCACCATCACCATCACCACCATCACCATCACCACCATCACCACCATCACCATCACCACCATCACCATCACCACCATCACCATCACCACCATCACCATCACCACCATCACCATCACCACCATCATCATCACCACCACCATCATCACCACCACCATCACCACCATCACCATCACCACCATCACCATCACCACCATCACCATCACCACCATCACCATCACCACCATCACCATCACCACCATCACCACCATCACCATCACCACCATCACAGCGAGTGATGGGTCTCACTCACGTGCTGTAGTGATGAGACAGAGACATGGGGGAGAGAGAAAAGACAAAATTACTCAGCCACTCACCCACCCACTCACTCACCCACACACTCACCCACCCACCCACTCACTCACCCACACACTCACCCACACACACACTCACCCACCCACCCACTCACTCACCCACACACTCACCCACACACTCACCCACTCACCCACTCACTCACCCACACACTCACCCACTCACCCACTCACTCAGCCACTCACTCACCCACACACTCACCCACACACTCACCCACTCACCCACTCACTCACCCACACACTCACCCACACACTCACCCACTCACCCACTCACTCAGCCACTCACCCACCCACTCACCCACACACTCACCCACCCACTCACTCACCCACACACTCACCCACACACTCACCCACTCACCCACTCACTCAGCCACTCACCCACCCACTCACCCACACACTCACCCACTCACCCACCCACTCACCCACTCACCCACACACTCACCCACCCACTCACTCACCCACACACTCACCCACACACTCACCCACTCACCCACTCACTCACCCACACACTCACCCACACACTCACCCACTCACCCACCCACTCACCCACTCACCCACACACTCACCCACCCACTCACTCACCCACACACTCACCCACACACTCACCCACCCACCCACTCACTCACCCACACACTCACCCACACACTCACCCACTCACCCACTCACTCAGCCACTCACCCACCCACTCACCCACACACTCACCCACTCACCCACCCACTCACCCACTCACCCACACACTCACCCACCCACTCACCCACACACTCACCCACTCACCCACCCACTCACCCACCCACTCACCCACACACTCACCCACACACTCACCCACTCACCCACTCACTCAGCCACTCACCCACCCACTCACCCACACACTCACCCACACACTCACCCACACACTCACCCACACACTCACCCACACACTCACCCACCCACTCACCCACCCACTCACCCACACACTCACCCACACACTCACCCACACACTCACCCACACACTCACCCACACACTCACCCACTCACCCACCCACTCACCCACCCACTCACCCACACACTCACCCACACACTCACCCACTCACCCACTCACTCAGCCACTCACCCACCCACTCACCCACACACTCACCCACCCACTCACCCACACACTCACCCACACACTCACTCACCCACTCACCCACCCACTCACCCACCCACTCACCCACACACTCACTCACTCACCCACACACTCACCCACCCACTCACTCACCCACACACTCACCCACACACTCACCCACTCACCCACTCACTCAGCCACTCACCCACCCACTCACCCACACACTCACCCACACACTCACCCACACACTCACCCACACACTCACTCACTCACCCACACACTCACCCACCCACCCACTCACTCACCCACACACTCACCCACACACTCACCCACTCACCCACTCACTCAGCCACTCACCCACCCACTCACCCACACACTCACCCACACACTCACCCACACACTCACTCACCCACTCACCCACCCACTCACCCACCCACTCACCCACACACTCACCCACACACTCACCCACACACTCACCCACACACTCACTCACCCACTCACCCACCCACTCACTCACCCACACACTCACCCACACACTCACCCACTCACCCACTCACTCAGCCACTCACTCACTCACCTTGATGACATCAATCCAATCCCAACCTCTGATCTTTTCTCCTTTGTGATCTACAGAGAGAGAGAGTGGGAGGGTGAGTGGTGAGTGAGTGAGTGGGTGAGTGAGTGGGTGAGTGGGTTGGTGAGTGAGTGGGTGAGTGGGTGGGTGAGTGAGTGGGTGAGTGAGTGAGTGAGTGGGTGAGTGATTGGGTGGGTGAGTGAGTGGGTGAGTGAGTGAGTGGGTGAGTGGGTGGGTGAGTGGGTGAGTGAGTGAGTGAGTGAGTGGGTGGGTGGGTGGGTGAGTGAGTGGGTGAGTGAGTGAGTGAGTGGGTGAGTGGGTGGGTGAGTGGGTGGGTGAGTGGGTGAGTGAGTGGGTGAGTGGGTGAGTGTCTATGGTGAGGGTGGGGGGTGTATATATTTAATTATTTACCCGTCGTGTTGATGAGTCGACGCTTCTGAGATTTGGTCAGCTGCTCCTTCCTGACTTTTTCTACGGGAGCCTGTGACGGGGGTCGGGAGGTCAAAGTCAAGGGGGGACAGCTCACCCACTCACTCACCCACTCACCCACTCACTCACCTACTCACCCACTCACTCACTCACCTACTCACCCACTCACTCACCCACTCACCCACTCACCCACTCACTCACCCACTCACCCACTCACTCACCCACTCACTCACCCACTCACTCACCCACTCACCCACTCACTCAATCACTCACCTACTCACCCACTCACTCACCCACTCACTCACCTACTCACCCACTCACCCACTCAATCACCTACTCACCCACTCACCACTCACCCACCCACTCACTCACCCACTCACCCACCCACTCACCCACTCACTCACCCACTCACCCACCCACTCAATCACCCACTCACCCACTCACCCACCCACTCAATCACCCACTCACTCACCCACTCAGCCACTCACTCACCTACTCACCCACTCACCCACTCACTCACTCACCCACTCACTCACCCACTCACTCACCCACTCACCCACTCACTCACCCACTCACTCACCCACTCACTCACCTACTCACCCACTCACTCACCCACTCACTCACCCACTCACCCACTCACTCACTCACCTACTCACCCACCCACCCACCCACTCAATCACCTACTCACTCACTCACTCACCCACTCACCCACCCACTCACCTCCACACTCACCCACTCACTCACCCACTCACCCACCCACTCACCCACTCACTCACCCACTCACCCACCCACTCAATCACCCACTCACTCACTCACTCACCCACTCACCCACTCACTCACCCACTCACTCACCCACTCACCCACTCACTCACCCACTCACCCACTCAATCACTCACCCACCCACTCACCTACTCACCCACTCACCACTCACCCACCCACTCACCTCCACACTCATCCACTCACCACTCACTCAATCACCCACCCACTCACCCACCCACCCACTCACCCACCCACTCACCCACCCACTCACCCACCCACTCACCCACCCACTCACCCACCCACTCACCCACTCACCCACCCACTCACCCAACCCCCCCCCACCCTCCCCCCCCCCACCTCCCCCCACCCTCCCCCCACCTCCCCCCACCCTCCCCCTCCTCCCCCCCCCACCGTCTTGGCTTCTTGTGTTGCACCACCCCCCCCCCACACCCCCCTCCCTCCCCCCACCCCACCCCAGCACCCCCCACCCACCCTCCCCCCACCCCAGCCCCCCACCCACCCTCCCCCCACCCTCCCCCCACCCCAGCCCCCCCCCACCCACCCCCCCCACCCTCCCCCCACCCCACCCTCCCCCCACCCCACCCCCCCCACCCCCACCCACCCCACCTCCCCCCACCCCCCCCACCGTCTTGGCTTCTTGTGTTGCACCGCCGCTGCCCCAGGCCCAATCCCCGGCCGCCATCTTGGTGTAGGCCTCTTTGGCCGCCTCGAACACGGAGAACGTGACGGCCGAGCCAGGAGACAGGCAGGCCTCGGCCTTCAGTAGGCCGCAGATCTTCTCTTTAGCGGTAGGGGATCTACAGAGACACACAGACAGAGAGACACAGAGAGAGACATAGAGACAGAGAGACACAGAGAGAGAGACACAGAGAGACAGAGTGAGACACAGAGAGCACAGCCAGGCGAGAGGCAGGCCTCGGCCTTCAGTAGGCCGCAGATCTTCTCTTTAGCGGTAGGGGATCTACGGGGAGAGACACGGAGAGACAGATACACAGAGAGAGACACAGAGAGACACAGAGACACAGAGACACACAGAGAGAGACACAGAGACACAGAGGTAGGCGAGAGGCAGGCCTCAGCCCTCAGTAGGCCGCAGATCTTCTCTTTAGCAGTCGGAGATCTACGGGGAGACACAGAGACACAGACACACAGAGACACAGAGACAGACATACAGAGACACAGAGAGACAGAGTGAGACACGGAGAGACACGGAGAGAGAGAGAGACACGGAGAACGTGACGGCCGAGCCAGGCGAGAGGCAGGCCTCGGCCTTCAGTAGGCCGCAGATCTTCTCTTTAGCGGTCGGTGATCTACAGAGACACAGAGACAGAGAGACACAGAGACAGAGTGAGAGAGAGACACAGAGAGACACAGAGTGAGACACACAGACACAGAGAGACACAGAGAGACACAGAGTCAGGCGCGAGGCAGGCCTCGGCCCTCAGTAGGCCGCAGATCTTCTCCTTGGCAGCTGAGTGAGTGACTAAGTGAGTGAGTGACTAAGTGAGTGAATGAGTGAGTGAGTGACTAAGTGAGTGAGTGACTGAGTGAATGAATGAGTGAGTGAGTGGCTGAGTGAGTGAGTGACTGAGTGAATGAATGAGTGAGTGGCTGAGTGAGTGAGTGACTGAGTTAATGAATGAGTGAGTGGCTGAGTGAGTGAGTGACTGAGTTAATGAATGAGTGAGTGAGTGACTGAGTGAGTGAGTGACTGAGTTAATGAATGAGTGAGTGACTGAGTGAGTGAGTGACTGAGTTAATGAATGAGTGAGTGAGTGGCTGAGTGAGTGAGTGACTGAGTTAATGAATGAGTGAGTGAGTGGCTGAGTGAGTGAGTGACTGAGTGAATGAATGAGTGAGTGAGTGACTAAGTGAGTGAGTGACTGAGTTAATGAATGAGTGAGTGAGTGGCTGAGTGAGTGAGTTAATGAATGAGTGAGTGAGTGGCTGAGTGAGTGAGTGACTGAGTTAATGAGTGAGTGAGTGACTAAGTGAGTGAGTGACTGAGTTAATGAATGAGTGAGTGAGTGGCTGAGTGAGTGAGTGACTGAGTTAATGAATGAGTGAGTGGCTGAGTGAGTGAGTGACTGAGTTAATGAGTGAGTGAGTGAGTGAGTGGCTGAGTGAGTGAGTGACTGAGTTAATGAATGAGTGAGTGAGTGGCTGAGTGAGTGAGTGACTGAGTGAATGAATGAGTGAGTGGCTGAGTGAGTGAGTGACTGAGTGAATGAATGGCTGAATGAGTGAGTGGCTGAGTGAGTGACTGAGTGGCTGAGTGAGTGGCTGACTGAGTGACGGAGTGAGTGACTGAGTGAGTAGCTGAGTGAGTGACTGAGTGGGTAGCTGAGTGGGTAGCTGAGTGGGTAGCTGAGTGAGTGGGTAGCTGAGTGGGTAGCTGAGTGAGTGGGTAGCTGAGTGAGTGGGTAGCTGAGTGGGTATCTGAGTGGGTAGCTGAGTGAGTGACTGAGTGAGTGTCTGAGTGAGTGACTGAGTGAGTGACTGAGTGAGTGACTGACTGAGTGAGTGTCTGAGTGAGTGACTTGAGTGAGTGACTGAGTGAGTGGTTGAATGAGTAATGGAGTGAGTGACTGAGCGGGTATCTGAGTGGGTAGCTGAGTGGGTAGCTGAGTGACTGAGTGAGTGTCTGAGTGAGTGACTGAGTGAGTGAGTGACTGACTGAGTGAGTGTTTGAGTGAGTGACTGAGTGAGTGACTGACTGAGTGACGGAGTGACTGAGTGAGTAGCTGAGTGGGTAGCTGAGTGAGTGAGTAGCTGAGTGGGTAGCTGAGTGGGTAGCTGAGTGAGTGGGTAGCTGAGCGAGTAGCTGAGTGAGTGGGTAGCTGAGTGGGTAGCTGAGTGAGTGAGTAGCTGAGTGGGTAGCTGAGTGGGTAGCTGAGTGAGTGGGTAGCTGAGTGAGTGGGTAGCTGAGTGAGTGGGTAGCTGAGTAGCTGAGTGGGTAGCTGAGTGGGTAGCTGAGTGAGTAAGTAGCTGGGTAGCTGAGTGAGTAGCTGAGTGAGTAGCTGAGTAGCTGAGTGGGTAACTGAGTGAGTAGCTGAGTGAGTAGCTGAGTAGCTGAGTGAGTGAGTAGCTGAGTGAGTAGCTGAGTGGGTAGCTGAGTGGGTAGCTGAGTGAGTAGCTGAGTGAGTGAGTAGCTGAGTGGGTAGCTGAGTGGGTAGCTGAGTGGGTAGCTGAGTGGGTAGCTGAGTGAGTAGCTGAGTGGGTAGCTGAGTGGGTAGCTGAGTGAGTAGCTGAGTGGGTAGCTGAGTGAGTAGCTGAGTGGGTAGCTGAGTGGGTAGCTGAGTGGGTGAGTAGCTGAGTGGGTAGCTGAGTGAGTGAGTAGCTGAGTGGGTAGCTGAGTGGGTAGCTGAGTGAGTAGCTGAGTGGGTAGCTGAGTGGGTAGCTGAGTGGGTGAATAGCTGAGTGGGTAGCTGAGTGGGTGAATAGCTGAGTGGGTAGCTGAGTGAGTAGCTGAGTGGGTAGCTGAGTGAGTGGGTAGCTGAGTGAGTGGGTAGCTGAGTGGGTAGCTGAGTGAGTGAGTAGCTGAGTGGGTAGCTGAGTGGGTAGCTGAGTGGGTAGCTGAGTGAGTAGCTGAGTGGGTAGCTGAGTGGGTAGCTGAGAGGGTGAGTAGCTGAGTGGGTAGCTGAGTGGGTAGCTGAGTGAGTGAGTAGCTGAGTGGGTAGCTGAGTGGGTAGCTGAGTGAGTGAGTAGCTGAGTGGGTAGCTGAGTGAGTGGGTAGCTGAGTGGGTGAGTAGCTGAGTGGGTAGCTGAGTGGGTAGCTGAGTGAGTGAGTAGCTGAGTGGGTAGCTGAGTGGGTAGCTGAGTGGGTAGCTGAGTGAGTGAGTAGCTGAGTGGGTAGCTGAGTGAGTAGCTGAGTGGGTAGCTGAGTGGGTAGCTGAGTGGGTAGCTGAGTGAGTGAGTAGCTGAGTGAGTAGCTGAGTGGGTAGCTGAGTGGGTAGCTGAGTGAGTGAGTAGCTGAGTGGGTAGCTGAGTGGGTAGCTGAGTGAGTGAGTAGCTGAGTGGGTAGCTGAGTGAGTGAGTAGCTGAGTGGGTGAGTAGCTGAGTGGGTAGCTGAGTGGGTAGCTGAGTGAGTGAGTAGCTGAGTGGGTAGCTGAGTGGGTAGCTGAGTAGCTGAGTGGGTAGCTGAGTGGGTAGCTGAGTGGGTAGCTGAGTGAGTAGCTGAGTGGGTAGCTGAGTGAGTGAGTAGCTGAGTGGGTAGCTGAGTGAGTAGCTGAGTGGGTAGCTGAGTGGGTATCTGAGTAGCTGAGTGGGTAGCTGAGTGGGTAGCTGAGTGGGTAGCTGAGTGGGTAGCTGAGTGGGTAGCTGAGTGAGTGAGTAGCTGAGTGGGTAGCTGAGTGGGTAGCTGAGTGGGTAGCTGAGTGGGTAGCTGAGTAGCTGAGTGGGTAGCTGAGTGAGTGAGTAGCTGAGTGGGTAGCTGAGTGGGTAGCTGAGTGAGTGAGTAGCTGAGTGGGTAGCTGAGTGAGTAGCTGAGTGGGTAGCTGAGTGGGTAGCTGAGTGGGTAGCTGAGTGGGTAGCTGAGTGGGTAGCTGAGTGGGTAGCTGAGTGAGTAGCTGAGTGGGTAGCTGAGTGGGTAGCTGAGTAGCTGAGTGGGTAGCTGAGTGAGTAGCTGAGTGGGTGAGTAGCTGAGTGGGTAGCTGAGTAGCTGAGTGGGTAGCTGAGTGAGTGGGTAGCTTAGTGGGTAGCTGAGTAGCTGAGTGGGTAGCTGAGTGAGTAGCTGAGTGGGTGAGTAGCTGAGTGGGTAGCTGAGTAGCTGAGTGGGTAGCTGAGTGGGTAGCTGAGTAGCTGAGTGGGTAGCTGAGTGAGTGGGTAGCTGAGTGGGTAGCTGAGTGGGTAGCTGAGTGAGTAGCTGAGTGAGTGAGTAGCTGAGTGAGTAGCTGAGTGGGTAGCTGAGTGGGTAGCTGAGTGGGTAGCTGAGTGAGTGAGTAGCTGAGTGGGTAGCTGAGTGGGTAGCTGAGTGGGTAGCTGAGTGGGTAGCTGAGTGGGTGAGTAGCTGAGTGGGTAGCTGAGTGGGTAGCTGAGTGGGTAGCTGAGTGGGTAGCTGAGTGGGTAGCTGAGTGGGTGAGTAGCTGAGTGGGTGAGTAGCTGAGTGGGTAGCTGAGTGGGTGAGTAGCTGAGTGGGTAGCTGAGTGTGTAGCTGAGTGGGAAGCTGAGTGGGTAGCTGAGTGGGTAGCTGAGTGGGTGAGTAGCTGAGTGGGTAGCTGAGTGGGTAGCTGAGTGAGTAGCTGAGTGGGTAGCTGAGTGGGTAGCTGAGTGGGTAGCTGAGTGGGTAGCTGAGTGGGTGAGTAGCTGAGTGGGTAGCAGAGTGGGTGAGTAGCTGAGTGAGTAGCTGAGTGAGTAGCTGAGTGGGTAGCTGAGTGGGTAGCTGAGTGAGTGAGTAGCTGAGTGGGTAGCTGAGTGGGTAGCTGAGTGGGTAGCTGAGTGGGTAGCTGAGTGGGTAGCTGAGTGGGTAGCTGAGTGTGTAGCTGAGTGGGTAGCTGAGTGGGTAGCTGAGTGGGTAGCTGAGTGAGTAGCTGAGTGGGTAGCTGAGTGGGTAGCTGAGTGGGTGAGTAGCTGAGTGGGTAGCTGAGTGGGTAGCTGAGTGGGTAGCTGAGTGGGTAGCTGAGTGGGTAGCTGAGTGAGTAGCTGAGTGGGTAGCTGAGTGGGTAGCTGAGTGGGTGAGTAGCTGAGTGGGTAGCTGAGTGGGTAGCTGAGTGGGTAGCTGAGTGGGTGTGTAGCTGAGTGTGTAGCTGAGTGGGTAGCTGAGTGGGTAGCTGAGTGGGTAGCTGAGTGGGTAGCTGAGTGGGTAGCTGAGTGGGTAGCTGAGTGGGTGAGTAGCTGAGTGAGTAGCTGAGTGGGTAGCTGAGTGGGTAGCTGAGTGGGTAGCTGAGTGGGTAGCTGAGTGAGTGGGTAGCTGAGTGGGTAGCTGAGTGGGTGAGTAGCTGAGTGGGTAGCTGAGTGGGTAGCTGAGTGGGTAGCTGAGTGGGTAGCTGAGTGGGTAGCTGAGTGAGTAGCTGAGTGGGTAGCTGAGTGGGTAGCTGAGTGGGTGAGTAGCTGAGTGGGTAGCTGAGTGGGTAGCTGAGTGGGTAGCTGAGTGGGTGTGTAGCTGAGTGTGTAGCTGAGTGGGTAGCTGAGTGGGTAGCTGAGTGGGTAGCTGAGTGGGTAGCTGAGTGAGTAGCTGAGTGGGTAGCTGAGTGGGTAGCTGAGTGAGTAGCTGAGTGAGTAGCTTAGTGGGTAGCTGAGTGGGTAGCTGAGTGAGTAGCTGAGTGAGTAGCTGAGTGGGTAGCTGAGTGGGTAGCTGAGTGGGTAGCTGAGTGGGTGGGTAGCTGAGTGGGTAGCTGAGTGGGTAGCTGAGTGGGTGAGTAGCTGAGTGGGTAGCTGAGTGGGTAGCTGAGTGGGTATCTGAGTGAGTAGCTGAGTGAGTAGCTGAGTGGGTAGCTGAGTGAGTAGCTGAGTGAGTAGCTGAGTGGGTAGCTGAGTGGGTAGCTGAGTGTGTAGCTGAGTGGGTAGCTGAGTGGGTAGCTGAGTGAGTGTGTAGCTGAGTGGGTAGCTGAGTGGGTAGCTGAGTGGGTAGCTGAGTGGGTAGCTGAGTGGGTAGCTGAGTGGGTAGCTGAGTGGGTAGCTGAGTGGGTAGCTGAGTGGGTAGCTGAGTGGGTAGCTGAGTGGGTAGCTGAGTGGGTAGCTGAGTGGGTAGCTGAGTGGGTAGCTGAGTGTGTAGCTGAGTGGGTAGCTGAGTGGGTAGCTGAGTGTGTACTCACAGGTGATGGTTGTAGAAAGCTCCGAGGCAAATGTTGGGTTCCGATTCTGGGTACTGATCTCCCCACTGCACCTCGACTACAAACGAGTCTGGAGACCCGGGATCACCAACCTGAAGTCAACGGAGAGAGTGAGTGGGTGGGTGAGTGGGTGAGTGGGTGGGTGGGTGGGTGAGTGGGTGAGTGGGTGGGTGGGTGGGTGAGTGGGTGGGTGAGTGAGTGGGTGGGTGGGTGAGTGAGTGGGTGAGTGAGTGGTGAGTGAGTGGGTGGGTGGGTGGGTGAGTGGGTGGGTGAGTGAGTGGGTGGGTGGGTGAGTGAGTGGGTGGTGTGGGTGGGTGAGTGGGTGGGTGAGTGGGGTGGGTGGGTGGGTGAGTGGGTGGGTGAGTGGGTGGGTGGGTGGTGGGTGAGTGGGTGGGTGGGTGGGTGAGTGGGTGGGTGGGTGAGTGAGTGGGTGAGTGAGTGGTGAGTGAGTGGGTGGGTGGGTGGGTGAGTGGGTGGGTGAGTGGGTGGGTGGGTGGGTGAGTGGGTGGGTGGGTGAGTGGCTGGGTGAGTGGGTGAGTGGGTGAGTGGGTGGGTGGGTGGGTGAGTGGGTGGGTGAGTGAGTGGGTGGGTGGGTGAGTGAGTGGGTGAGTGAGTGGTGAGTGAGTGGGTGGGTGGGTGGGTGAGTGGGTGGGTGAGTGGAGTGGGTGGGTGGGTGAGTGAGTGGGTGGGTGGGTGGGTGAGTGGGTGGGTGAGTGGGTGGGTGGGTGGGTGAGTGGGTGGGTGAGTGGGTGGGTGGGTGGGTGAGTGGGTGGGTGGGTGGGTGAGTGGGTGGGTGGGTGAGTGGGTGAGTGGGTGGGTGGGTGGGTGAGTGGGTGAGTGGGTGGGTGGGTGGGTGAGTGGGTGGGTGAGTGAGTGGGTGGGTGGGTGAGTGAGTGGGTGAGTGAGTGGTGAGTGAGTGGGTGGGTGGGTGGGTGAGTGGGTGGGTGAGTGAGTGGGTGGGTGGGTGAGTGAGTGGGTGGGTGGGTGGGTGAGTGGGTGGGTGAGTGGGTGGGTGGGTGGGTGGGTGAGTGGGTGGGTGAGTGGGTGGGTCGGGTGGGTGGGTGAGTGGGTGGGTGGGTGGGTGAGTGAGTGGGTGAGTGAGTGGGTGAGTGAGTGGGGTGGGTGGGTGGGTGAGTGGGTGGGTGAGTGGGTGGGTGGGTGGGTGAGTGGGTGGGTGGGTGAGTGGCTGGGTGAGTGGGTGGGTGGGTGAGTGGGTGGATGGGTGAGTGGGTGAGTGAGTGGGTGGGTGGGTGAGTGAGTGGGTGGGTGGGTGAGTGGGTGGGTGGGTGGGTGGGTGAGTGGGTGGGTGGGTGAGTGGGTGGGTGAGTGAGTGAGTGAGTGGGTGGGTGAGTGGGTGGGTGAGTGAGTGGGTGGGTGGGTGAGTGGGTGGGTGGGTGGGTGAGTGGGTGGGTGAGTGAGTGGGTGGGTGGGTGAGTGGGTGGGTGAGTGAGTGGGTGGGTGGGTGAGTGGGTGGGTGGGTGGGTGGGTGAGTGGGTGGGTGGGTGAGTGGGTGGGTGAGTGAGTGGGTGGGTGGGTGAGTGGTGGGTGAGTGAGTGGGTGGGTGGGTGAGTGGGTGGGTGGGTGGGTGAGTGGGTGGGTGAGTGAGTGGGTGGGTGGGTGAGTGGGTGGGTGGGTGAGTGAGTGGGTGGTGGGTGGGTGAGTGGGTGGGTGAGTGAGTGGGTGGGTGGGTGAGTGGGTGGGTGGGTGGGTGAGTGGGTGGGTGAGTGAGTGAGTGAGTGGGTGGGTGGGTGAGTGAGTGGGTGGGTGGGTGAGTGAGTGGGTGGGTGGGTGAGTGGGTGGGTGAGTGAGTGGGTGGGTGGGTGGGTGAGTGGGTGGGTGAGTGGGTGGGTGAGTGGGTGGGTGGGTGAGTGGGTGGATGGGTGAGTGGGTGAGTGAGTGGAGTGGGTGGGTGGTGAGTGAGTGGGTGGGTGAGTGGGTGGGTGGGTGAGTGGGTGGGTGAGTGAGTGAGTGGGTGGGTGAGTGGGTGGGTGGGTGGGTGAGTGGGTGGGTGGGTGGGTGAGTGGGTGGGTGAGTGAGTGGGTGGTGAGTGGGTGGGTGAGTGGGTGGGTGAGTGGGTGGGTGAGTGGGTGGGTGGGTGAGTGGGTGAGTGGGTGGGTGGGTGAGTGGGTGAGTGAGTGGGTGGGTGAGTGGGTGGGTGAGTGGGTGGGTGAGTGGGTGGGTGAGTGGGTGGGTGGGTGGGTGGGTGGGTGAGTGGGTGGGTGGGTGAGTGGGTGGGTGGGTGGGTGAGTGGGTGGGTGGGTGAGTGGGTAGGTGGGTGAGTGGGTGGGTGGGTGAGTGGGTGGGTGAGTGGGTGGGTGAGTGGGTCAGTGGGTGGGTGGGTGAGTGGGGTGGGTGGGTGAGTGGGTGGGTGGGTGGGTGAGTGGGTGGGTGGGTGAGTGAGTGGGTGGGTGGGTGAGTGAGTGGGTGGGTGGGTGGGTGGGTGAGTGGGTGGGTGAGTGGGTGGGTGGGTGAGTGGGTGGGTGAGTGGGTGGGTGAGTGGGTGGGTGGGTGAGTGAGTGGGTGGGTGGGTGGGTGGGTGGGTGAGTGGGTGGGTGAGTGGTGGGGTGAGTGGGTGGGTGGGTGGGTGTGAGTGGGGTGGGTGGGTGAGTGGGTGGGTGGGTGGGGTGAGTGGGTGGGTGGGTGGGTGAGTGGGTGGGTGGGTGTGAGTGGGGTGAGGGTGGTGGGTGAGTGGGTGGGTGAGTGGGTGGGTGGGTGGGTGGGTGAGTGGGTGGGTGGTGAGTGGGTGGGTGGGTGGGTGAGTGGGTGGGTGGGTGGGTGAGTGGGTGGGTGGGTGAGTGGGTGGGTGGGTGGGTGGGTGGGTGAGTGAGTGGGTGGGTGGGTGGGTGAGTGAGTGGGTGGGTGGGTGAGTGAGTGGGTGGGTGGGTGGGTGGGTGGGTGGGTGAGTGGGTGGGTGGGTGAGTGGGTGAGTGGGTGGGTGGGTGATTGGGTGGGTGGGTGGGTGAGTGGGTGGGTGGTGTGAGTGGGTGGGTGGGTGGGTGAGTGGGTGGGTGGGTGAGTGAGTGGGTGAGTGGGTGGGTGGGTGGGTGAGTGGGTGGGTGGGTGAGTGGGTGGTGGTGTGGGTGAGTGGGTGGGTGAGTGGTGGGTGGGTGGGTGAGTGGGTGGGTGGGTGAGTGAGTGGGTGGGTGGGTGAGTGGGTGGGTGGGTGGGTGAGTGGGTGGGTGAGTGAGTGGGTGGGTGGGTGGGTGGGTGAGTGGGTGGGTGAGTGAGTGGGTGGGTGGGTGGGGTGAGTGGGTGGGTGGGTGGGTGAGTGGGGTGGGTGGGGTGGGTGGGTGGGTGAGTGGGTGGGTGAGTGGTGGGTGAGTGGGTGGGTGGGTGGGTGGGTGGGTGAGTGGGTGGGTGAGTGGGTGGGAGTGGGTGAGGTGGGTGAGTGGGTGGGGTGGGTGATTGGGTGGGTGAGTGGGTGGGTGAGTGGGTGGGTGAGTGGGTGGGTGAGTGGGTGGGTGAGTGGGGTGGGTGGGTGGGTGAGTGGGTGGGTGGGTGAGTGGGTGGGTGGTGGTGGTGGGTGGGGGTGGGGTGGGGTGGAGTGGGTGGGTGGGTGGGTGAGTGGGTGGGTGAGTGGGTGGGTGGAGTGGGTGGGTGAGTGGGTGGGTGAGTGGGTGGGTGAGTGGGTGAGTGGGTGGGTGGGTGGGTGAGTGGGTGGGTGAGTGGGTGAGTGGTGGGTGGGTGAGTGGGTGGGTGAGTGGGTGGGTGGTGGGTGAGTGGGTGAGGGTGATGGGTGGGTGAGTGGGTGGGTGAGTGGGGGAGTGGGTGGTGGGTGGTGGGGTGGGTGAGTGGGTTGAGTGAGTGGGTGGGTGAGTGAGTGAGTGAGTGGGTGAGTGGGTGAGTGAGTGGGTGGGTGAGTGGGTGGGTGGGTGAGTGGGTGAGTGGGTGGGTGAGTGGGTGGGGTGGGTGGGTGGAGTGAGTGACTGGAGTGGGTGAGTGAGTGGGTGAGTGAGTGAGTGAGTAGGTGAGTGGGTGAGTGAGTAGGTGAGTGAGTGAGTGGGGTGGGTGGGTGGGTGAGTGGGTGAAGTGAAGTGAGTG
>NW_027620534.1:30000-44084 GCF_964198595.1 Lampetra fluviatilis | reverse complement strand
GTGGTGAGTCTATGGGTCTCTGTGTGGTGAGTCTGTGGGTCTCAGTGTTGAGTGTGTGGGTCTCAGTGTTGAGTCTGTGGGTCTCAGTGTTGAGTCTGTGGATCTCAGTGCTGAGTCTGTGGGTCTCAGTGCTGAGTCTATGGGTCTCAGCGCTGAGTCTGTGGGTCTCAGTGTTGAGTCTGTGGGTCTCAGTGTTGAGTCTGTGGGTCTCAGTGTTGAGTCTGTGGATCTCAGCGCTGAGTCTGTGGGTCTCAGTGCTGAGTCTGTGGATCTCAGCGCTGAGTCTGTGGGTCTCAGTGTTGAGTCTGTGGGTCTCAGTGTTGAGTCTGTGGGTCTCAGTGCTGAGTCTGTGGGTCTCAGTGTTGAGTCTGTGGGTCTCAGTGCTGAGTCTGTGGGTCTCAGTGTTGAGTCTGTGGATCTCAGCGCTGAGTCTGTGGGTCTCAGTGTTGAGTCTGTGGGTCTCAGTGCTGAGTCTATGGGTCTCAGCGCTGAGTCTGTGGATCTCAGTGTTGAGTCTGTGGGTCTCAGTGCTGAGTCTGTGGGTCTCAGTGTTGAGTCTGTGGGTCTCAGTGCTGAGTCTGTGGATCTCAGTGTTGAGTCTGTGGGTCTCAGTGCAGAGTCTGTGGGTCTCAGTGTTGAGTCTGTGGATCTCAGTGTTGAGTCTGTGGGTCTCAGTGCAGAGTCTGTGGGTCTCAGTGTTGAGTCTGTGGATCTCAGTGCTGAGTCTGTGGGTCTCAGTGTTGAGTCTGTGGGTCTCAGTGTTGAGTCTGTGGGTCTTAGTGCTGAGTCTGTGGGTCTCAGTGTTGAGTCTGTGGATCTTAGTGCTGAGTCTGTGGGTCTTAGTGCTGAGTCTGTGGGTCTCAGTGCTGAGTCTGTGGGTCTCAGTGCTGAGTCTGTGGGTCTCAGTGTTGAGTCTGTGGGTCTCAGTGTTGAGTCTGTGGGTCTCAGTGCTGAGTCTGTGGGTCTCAGTGTTGAGTCTGTAGGTCTTAGTGCTGAGTCTGTGGGTCTCAGTGTTGAGTCTGTGGGTCTCAGTGTTGAGTCTGTAGGTCTCAGTGCTGAGTCTGTGGATCTCAGTGTTGAGTCTGTGGATCTCAGTGTTGAGTCTGTGGATCTCAGTGCTGAGTCTGTGGGTCTCAGTGCTGAGTCTGTGGATCTCAGTGTTGAGTCTGTGGATCTCAGTGTTGAGTCTGTGGGTCTCAGTGCTGAGTCTGTGGATCTCAGTGTTGAGTCTGTGGATCTCAGTGCTGAGTGTGTGGGTCTCAGTGTTGAGTGTGTGGGTCTCAGTGTTGAGTGTGTGGGTCTCAGTGCTGAGTCTGTGGGTCTCAGTGTTGAGTCTGTAGGTCTCAGTGTTGAGTCTGTGGGTCTCAGTGTTGAGTCTATGGGCAGTGTTGAGTCTATGGGAGTCTATGGTGCAGTGTTGAGTCTATGGTGCAGTGTTGAGTCTATGGTGCAGTGCTGAGTCTATGGTGCAGTGTTGAGTCTATGGTGCAGTGCTGAGTCTATGGTGCAGTGTTGAGTCTATGGGAGTCTATGGTGCAGTGTTGAGTCTATGGTGCAGTGTTGAGTCTATGGTGCAGTGTTGAGTCTATGGTGCAGTGCTGAGTCTATGGGCAGTGTTGAGTCTATGGGAGTCTATGGTGCAGTGTTGAGTCTATGGTGCAGTGTTGAGTCTATGGTGCAGTGTTGAGTCTATGGTGCAGTGTTGAGTCTATGGGCAGTGTTGAGTCTATGGGAGTCTATGGTGCAGTGTTGAGTCTATGGGAGTCTATGGGCAGTGTTGAGTCTATGGTGCAGTGCTGAGTCTGTGGGTCTCAGCGTTGATTCTATGGATCTCAACACTCAATCTACGGATCTCAGCACTGAGTTTATGCTGCTGAGGCATCTCCTGGCACTCAGCGCTGAGCCCCAGGAGATGCCTGACCACCACCACCACTTCCACCACCACTACCACCACCACCACCACTACCACCACCACTACCACCACCACCACTACCCCCCCACTCGTGGTTTACCGGCGAGCAAGAAGACCAGTCCACTGAGCCAGGTGCGGTCGAGGCGATAGAAGGACCTGGCGTTGTTGAAGGCGAATGAGCCGCAAGCCACAGCAGCCACGCAGACGATCAGAGAGAGAAGCAGCAGGGCTCGCGTGGCGTCCATGAAGGCTGTGGTGGGTGGGGGGGTGGGGTTGGTGAGTAAGTGAGTGAGTGGGTGGGTGGGTGGGGGGGTGGGTGAGTGGGGGGGTGGGTGAGTGAGTGGGGGAGTGGGTGAGTGGGTGGGTGGGTGAGTGAGTGGGTGGGTTAGTGGGGGGGTGGGTGGGTGGGTGGGGGGGTGGGTGGGAAGGTGGGGGGGTGAGTGAGTGAGTGAGTGGGTGGGTGGGTGGGTGAGTGGGGGGGTGGGTGAGTGAGTGGGGGGGTGGGTGAGTGGGTGGGTGAGTGAGTGAGTGGGTGGGTTAGTGGGTGGGTGGGGGGGTGGGTGAGAAGGTGGGGGGGGTGAGTGAGTGAGTGAGTGGGTGGGTGGGTGGGTGGGTGAGTGGGTGAGGGAGTCGGTGAGTGGGTGGGTGAGTGGGTGAGTGAGGGGGTGAGTGAGTCAGTGGGTGAGTGGGTGAGTGGGTGGGTGGGTGAATGTGTGGGTTGGTGGCGGAGTGGGTGGGTGGGTGAGTGGGGAGGTGGGTGAGTGAGTGAGGGGGTGAGTGAGTCAGTGGGTGAGTGGGTGAGTGGGTGGGTGGGTGAGTGTGTGGGTTGGTGGCGGAGTGGGTGGGTGGGTGAGTGGGGAGGTGGGTGAGTGAGTGAGTGAGTGGGTGAGTGGATGAGTGAGTGAGTGAGCAGACGATCAGGGAGAGAAGCAGCAGGGCTCGCGTGGCGTCCATGAAGGCTGTGGTGGGTGGGGGGGTGGGGTTGGTGAGTAAGTGAGTGAGTGGGTGGGTGGGTGGGGGGGTGAGTGGGGGGGGTGGGTGAGTGAGTGGGGGGGCGGGTGAGTGGGTGGGTGGGTGAGTGGGTGAGTGAGTGGGTGGGTTAGTGGGTGGGTGGGGGGGTGGGTGGGAAGGTGGGGGGGTGAGTGAGTAAGTGAGTGGGTGGGTGGGTGAGTGGGTGAGGGAGTCGTGAGTGGGTGGGTGAGTGGGTGAGTGAGGGGGTGAGTGAGTCAGTGGGTGAGTGGGTGAGTGGGTGGGTGGGTGAATGTGTGGGTTGGTGGCGGAGTGGGTGGGTGGGTGAGTGGGGAGGTGGGTGAGTGAGTGAGTGAGTGGGTGAGTGGATGAGTGAGTGAGTGAGCAGACGATCAGAGAGAGAAGCAGCAGGGCTCGTGTGGCATCCATGAAGGCTGTGGTGGGTGGGGGGGTGGGGTTGGTGAGTAAGTGAGTGAGTGGGTGGGTGGGTGGGGGGGGTGAGTGGGTGAGTGGGGGGGGTGGGTGAGTGGGTGGGGGAGTGGGTGAGTGGGTGGGTTAGTGGGTGGGTGGGGGGGTGGGTGGGAAGGTGGGGGGGGTGAGTGAGTGAGTGAGTGGGTGGGTGGGTGAGTGGGTGAGGGAGTCGGTGAGTGGGTGGGTGAGTGGGTGAGTGAGGGGGTGAGTGAGTCAGTGGGTGAGTGGGTGAGTGGGTGGGTGGGTGAATGTGTGGGTTGGTGGCAGAGTGGGTGGGTGGGTGAGTGGGGAGGTGGGTGAGTGGGTGAGTGGGTGAGTGGGTGGGTGGGGGGGGTGAGTGGGTGAGTGGGGGGGGTGGGTGAGTGGGTGGGGGAGTGAGTGAGTGGGTGGGTTAGTGGGTGGGTGGGGGGGTGGGTGGGAAGGTGGGGGGGTGAGTGAGTGAGTGAGTGGGTGGGTGGGTGGGTGAGTGGGTGAGGGAGTCGGTGAGTGGGTGGGTGAGTGGGTGAGTGAGGGGGTGAGTGAGTCAGTGGGTGAGTGGGTGAGTGGGTGGGTGGGTGAATGTGTGGGTTGGTGGCGGAGTGGGTGGGTGGGTGAGTGAGTGAGTGAGTGGGTGAGTGGATGAGTGAGTGAGTGAGCAGACGATCAGAGAGAGAAGCAGCAGGGCTCGCGTGGCATCCATGAAGGCTGTGGTGGGTGGGGGGGTGGGGTTGGTGAGTAAGTGAGTGAGTGGGTGGGTGGGAGGGTGAGTGGGTGAGTGGGGGGGTGGGTGTGTGAGTGGGGGGGTGGGTGAGTGGGTGAGTGGGTGGGTGGGTGAGTGGGTGAGTGAGTGGGTGAGTGGGGGGGTGGGTGAGTGAGTGGGGGGGGGGTGGGTGAGTGGGTGGGTGGGTGAGTGGGTGAGTGAGTGGGTGGGTTAGTGGGTGGGTGGGGGGTGGGTGGGAAGGTGGGGGGGTGAGTGAGTGAGTGAGTGGGTGGGTGGGTGAGTGGGTGAGGGAGTCGGTGAGTGGGTGGGTGAGTGGGTGAGTGAGGGGGTGAGTGAGTCAGTGGGTGAGTGGGTGAGTGGGTGGGTGGGGTGAATGTGTGGGTTGGTGGCGGAGTGGGTGGGTGGGTGAGTGGGGAGGTGGGTGAGTGAGTGAGTGAGTGGGTGAGTGGATGAGTGAGTGAGTGAGCAGACGATCAGGGAGAGAAGCAGCAGGGCTCGCGTGGCATCCATGAAGGCTGTGGTGGGTGGGGGGGTGGGGTTGGTGAGTAAGTGAGTGAGTGGGTGGGTGGGGGGGTGAGTGGGTGAGTGGGGGGGTGGGTGTGTGAGTGGGGGGGTGGGTGAGTGGGTGGGTGGGTGAGTGGGTGAGTGAGTGGGTGGGTTAGTGAGTGGGTGGGTTAGTGGGTGGGTGGGGGGGTGGGTGGGAAGGTGGGGGGGGTGAGTGAGTGAGTGAGTGGGTGGGTGGGTGAGTGGGTGAGGGAGTCGGTGAGTGGGTGGGTGAGTGGGTGAGTGAGGGGGTGAGTGAGTCAGTGGGTGAGTGGGTGAGTGGGTGGGTGGGTGAATGTGTGGGTTGGTGGCGGAGTGGGTGGGTGGGTGAGTGGGGAGGTGGGTGAGTGAGTGAGTGAGTGGGTGAGTGAGGGGGTGAGTGAGTCAGTGGGTGAGTGGGTGAGTGGGTGGGTGGGTGAGTGTGTGGGTTGGTGGCAGAGTGGGTGGGTGGGTGAGTGGCGGAGTGGGTGGGTGGAAGAGTGGGGGGGTGGGTGGATGAGTGGGTGGGTGGGTGGATTGGTGGGGGGGGGTGGGTGAGTGAGTGTGTGGGTTGGTGGCGGAGTGGGTGGGTGGGTGAGTGGGGAGGTGGGTGAGTGAGTGAGTGAGTGTGTGAGTGAGTGGGTTGGTGGGTGGGTGGGTGGGTGAGTGAGTGGGGGGGTGGGGGGGTGAGTGAGTGGGTGGGTGAGTGAGTGGGTGAGTGAGTGGGGGGGTGGGGGGGTGAGTGGGTGGGTGAGTGAGTGAGTGTGTGAGTGAGTGGGTTGGTGGGTGGGTGAGTGAGTGGGGGGGTGGGGGGGTGAGTGGGTGGGGGGGTTGGGGGGGTTGGTGGGTGGGTGGGTGGATTGGTGGGGGGGGGTGGGTGGGTGAGTTGGTGGGTTGGTGGGTGGGTGGGTGGATTGGTTGGTGAGTAAGTGGGTGGGGGGGTGGGGGGGTGGGTGAGTGGGTGAGTGGGTGGGTGAGTGAGTGAGTGAGTGCGTGAGTGAGTGGGTGAGTGGGTGGGTGAGTGGGTGAGTGAGTGAGTGAGTGGGTGGGTGGGTGAGTGAGTGAGTGAGTGGGTGAGTGGGTGGGTGGGTGAGTGGGTGAGTGGGTGAATGAGTTGGTGAGTGAGCGGGTGGGTGAGTGGGTGAGTGAGTGAGTGGGTGGGTGGGTGAGTGAGTGAGTGGGTGGGTGGGTGAGTGAGTGAGTGAGTGGGTGAGTGGGTGGGTGGGTGAGTGAGAGGGTGAGTGGGTGAGTGAGTGGGTGGGTGAGTGGGTGGGTGGTTGAGTAGGTGGGTAGGTGAGTGGGTGGGTGAGTGAGTGAGTGAGTGCGTGAGTGAGTGGTTGAGTGGGTGAATGAGTTGGTGAGTGAGTGAGTGGGTGAGTGAGTGGTTGAATGGGTGAGTGAGTGGGTGAGTGCGTGAGTGAGTGGTTGAATGGGTGAGTGAGTGGGTGAGTGCGTGAGTGAGTGGTTGAATGGGTGAGTGAGTGGGTGAGTGCGTGAGTGAGTGAGTGAGTGGTTGAATGGGTGAGTGAGTGGGTGAGTGCGTGAGTGAGTGGTTGAATGGGTGAGTGAGTGGGTGAGTGCGTGAGTGAGTGAGTGAGTGGTTGAATGGGTGAGTCAGTGGGTGAGTGGGTGAGTGGGTGGGTGGTTGAATGGGTGAGTGAGTGGGTGAGTGGGTGAGTGGGTGAGTGAGTGGGTGAGTGAGTGGGTGAGTGGGTGAGTGAGTGGGTGAGTGGGTGGGTGAATGGGTGAGTGAGTGGGTGAGTGGGTGAGTGGGTGGGTGAGTGGGTGAGTGGGTGGGTGGGTGAGTGAGTGGGTGGGTGGGTGAGTGAGTGGGTGAGTGAGTGAGTGGGTGAGTAGGTGGGTGAGTGAGTGAGTGGGTGAGTGAGTGGGTGAGTGCGTGAGTGAGTGGGTGGTTGAATGGGTGAGTGAGTGGGTGAGTGCGTGAGTGAGTGAGTGAGTGGTTGAATGGGTGAGTGAGTGGGTGAGTGGGTGAGTGGGTGGGTGGTTGAATGGGTGAGTGGGTGAGTGAGTGGGTGAGTGAGTGAGTGGGTGGGTGAGTGGGTGAGTGAGTGGGTGAGTGGGTGAGTGGGTGGGTGAGTGAGTGAGTGGTTGAATGGGTGAGTGAGTGGGTGAGTGGGTGAGTGGGTGGGTGGTTGAATGGGTGAGTGGGTGAGTGAGTGGGTGAGTGAGTGAGTGGGTGGGTGAGTGGGTGAGTGAGTGGGTGAGTGGGTGAGTGGGTGGGTGAGTGAGTGAGTGGTTGAATGGGTGAGTGAGTGGGTGAGTGGGTGAGTGGGTGGGTGGTTGAATGGGTGAGTGAGTGGGTGAGTGCGTGAGTGAGTGGTTGAATGGGTGAGTGAGTGGGTGAGTGCGTGAGTGAGTGAGTGAGTGGTTGAATGGGTGAGTGAGTGGGTGAGTGCGTGAGTGAGAGGTTGAATGGGTGAGTGAGTGGGTGAGTGCGTGAGTGAGTGAGTGAGTGGTTGAATGGGTGAGTCAGTGGGTGAGTGGGTGAGTGGGTGGGTGGTTGAATGGGTGAGTGAGTGGGTGAGTGGGTGAGTGGGTGAGTGAGTGGGTGAGTGAGTGGGTGAGTGGGTGAGTGAGTGGGTGAGTGGGTGGGTGAATGGGTGAGTGAGTGGGTGAGTGGGTGAGTGGGTGGGTGAGTGGGTGAGTGGGTGGGTGGGTGAGTGAGTGGGTGGGTGGGTGAGTGAGTGGGTGAGTGAGTGAGTGGGTGAGTAGGTGGGTGAGTGAGTGAGTGGGTGAGTGAGTGGGTGAGTGCGTGAGTGAGTGGGTGGTTGAATGGGTGAGTGAGTGGGTGAGTGCGTGAGTGAGTGAGTGAGTGGTTGAATGGGTGAGTGAGTGGGTGAGTGGGTGAGTGGGTGGGTGGTTGAATGGGTGAGTGGGTGAGTGAGTGGGTGAGTGAGTGAGTGGGTGGGTGAGTGGGTGAGTGAGTGGGTGAGTGGGTGAGTGGGTGGGTGAGTGAGTGAGTGGTTGAATGGGTGAGTGAGTGGGTGAGTGGGTGAGTGGGTGGGTGGTTGAATGGGTGAGTGGGTGAGTGAGTGGGTGAGTGAGTGAGTGGGTGGGTGAGTGGGTGAGTGAGTGGGTGAGTGGGTGAGTGGGTGGGTGAGTGAGTGAGTGGTTGAATGGGTGAGTGAGTGGGTGAGTGGGTGAGTGGGTGGGTGGTTGAATGGGTGAGTGAGTGGGTGAGTGGGTGAGTGGGTGGGTGGTTGAATGGGTGGGTGAGTGAGTGAGTGGGGTGAGTGAGTGAGTGGGTGGGTGAGTGGGTGAGTGAGTGGGTGAGTGGGTGAGTGGGTGGGTGGTTGAATGGGTGAGTGAGTGGGTGAGTGGGTGAGTGGGTGGGTGGTTGAATGGGTGGGTGAGTAGGTGGGTGGGTGAGTGATACTCGCCCATTGTATCCGTGTGGTAGTAACATTTATTACCCACGCAGTATCTCCATAGCCCCTACACATCAACAACATCAACAACATCATCATCATCAACAACAACATCAACAACATCAACAACATCAACAACATCAACATCAACAACATCAACATCATCAACAACATCATCATCAACAACATCATCAACAACATCATCATCAACAACATCAACAACATCATCAACAACATCATCAACAACATCAACAACATCAACAACATCAACAACAACATCATCATCAACAACATCAACAACATCATCAACATCATCATCAACACCATCAGCAACATCATCATCAACAACATCAACAACATCATCAACAACATCAACAACATCATCAATAAGTCTATGGTGCAGTGCTGAGTCTATGGTGCAGTGTTGAGTCTATGGGGCAGTGTTGAGTCTATGGTGCAGTGTTGAGTCTATGGTGCAGTGTTGAGTCTATGGTGCAGTGTTGAGTCTATGGGGCAGTGTTGAGTCTATGGGGCAGTGTTGAGTCTATGGTGCAGTGTTGAGTCTATGGTGCAGTGTTGAGTCTATGGGGCAGTGTTGAGTCTATGGGGCAGTGTTGAGTCTATGGTGCAGTGTTGAGTCTATGGGGCAGTGTTGAGTCTATGGGGCAGTGTTGAGTCTATGGTGCAGTGTTGAGTCTATGGGGCAGTGTTGAGTCTATGGGCAGTGTTGAGTCTATGGGGCAGTGTTGAGTCTATGGGGCAGTGTTGAGTCTATGGGCAGTGTTGAGTCTATGGGGCAGTGTTGAGTCTATGGGGCAGTGTTGAGTCTATGGGCAGTGTTGAGTCTATGGGGCAGTGTTGAGTCTATGGGCAGTGTTGAGTCTATGGGCAGTGTTGAGTCTATGGTGCAGTGTTGAGTCTATGGGGCAGTGTTGAGTCTATGGGGCAGTGTTGAGTCTATGGGGCAGTGTTGAGTCTATGGGCAGTGTTGAGTCTATGGGGCAGTGTTGAGTCTATGGGGCAGTGTTGAGTCTATGGGGCAGTGTTGAGTCTATGGGGCAGTGTTGAGTCTATGGGCAGTGTTGAGTTTATGGTGCAGTGTTGAGTCTATGGGGCAGTGTTGAGTCTATGGGGCAGTGTTGAGTCTATGGGGCAGTGTTGAGTCTATGGTGCAGTGTTGAGTCTATGGGGCAGTGTTGAGTCTATGGGCAGTGTTGAGTCTATGGTGCAGTGTTGAGTCTATGGGGCAGTGTTGAGTCTATGGGCAGTGTTGAGTCTATGGTGCAGTGTTGAGTCTATGGGGCAGTGTTGAGTCTATGGGGCAGTGTTGAGTCTATGGGGCAGTGTTGAGTCTATGGTGCAGTGTTGAGTCTATGGGCAGTGTTGAGTCTATGGTGCAGTGTTGAGTCTATGGTGCAGTGTTGAGTCTATGGTGCAGTGTTGAGTCTATGGTGCAGTGTTGAGTCTATGGGGCAGTGTTGAGTCTATGGGCAGTGTTGAGTCTATGGTGCAGTGTTGAGTCTATGGGGCAGTGTTGAGTCTATGGGGCAGTGTTGAGTCTATGGTGCAGTGTTGAGTCTATGGGGCAGTGTTGAGTCTATGGGGCAGTGTTGAGTCTATGGGGCAGTGTTGAGTCTATGGTGCAGTGTTGAGTCTATGGGGGCAGTGTTGAGTCTATGGTGCAGTGTTGAGTCTATGGGGCAGTGTTGAGTCTATGGGGCAGTGTTGAGTCTATGGGGCAGTGTTGAGTCTATGGTGCAGTGTTGAGTCTATGGTGCAGTGTTGAGTCTATGGGGTAGTGTTGAGTCTATGGGGCAGTGTTGAGTCTATGGTGCAGTGTTGAGTCTATGGTGCAGTGTTGAGTCTATGGGGCAGTGTTGAGTCTATGGGGCAGTGTTGAGTCTATGGGGCAGTGTTGAGTCTATGGTGCAGTGTTGAGTCTATGGTGCAGTGTTGAGTCTATGGGGGCAGTGTTGAGTCTATGGGGCAGTGTTGAGTCTATGGGGCAGTGTTGAGTCTGTGGTGCAGTGTTGAGTCTATGGGGCAGTGTTGAGTCTATGGGGCAGTGTTGAGTCTATGGTGCAGTGTTGAGTCTATGGTGCAGTGTTGAGTCTATGGGGCAGTGTTGAGTCTATGGGGCAGTGTTGAGTCTATGGGTAGTGTTGAGTCTATGGTGCAGTGTTGAGTCTATGGTGCAGTGTTGAGTCTATGGTGCAGTGTTGAGTCTATGGGTAGTGTTGAGTATATGGGGCAGTGTTGAGTCTATGCGTAGTGTTGAGTCTATGGGGCAGTGTTGAGTCTATGGGGCAGTGTTGAGTCTATGGTGCAGTGTTGAGTCTATGGGGCAGTGTTGAGTCTATGGGGCAGTGTTGAGTCTATGGTGCAGTGCTGAGTCTATGGTGCAGTGTTGAGTCTATGGGTAGTGTTGAGTCTATGGTGCAGTGTTGAGTCTATGGTGCAGTGTTGAGTCTATGGTGCAGTGTTGAGTCTATGGGTAGTGTTGAGTCTATGGTGCAGTGCTGAGTCTATGGTGCAGTGTTGAGTCTATGGGTAGTGTTGAGTCTATGGTGCAGTGTTGAGTCTATGGTGCAGTGTTGAGTCTATGGTGCAGTGCTGAGTCTATGGTGCAGTGTTGAGTCTATGGTGCAGTGTTGAGTCTATGGTGCAGTGCTGAGTCTATGGTGCAGTGTTGAGTCTATGGTGCAGTGTTGAGTCTATGGTGCAGTGTTGAGTCTATGGGGCAGTGTTGAGTCTATGGTGCAGTGCTGAGTCTATGGTGCAGTGTTGAGTCTATGGTGCAGCGTTGAGTCTATGGTGCAGTGTTGAGTCTATGGGGCAGTGTTGAGTCTATGGTGCAGTGTTGAGTCTATGGTGCAGTGTTGAGTCTATGGTGCAGTGCTGAGTCTATGGTGCAGTGCTGAGTCTATGGTGCAGTGTTGAGTCTATGGTGCAGTGTTGAGTCTATGGTGCAGTGTTGAGTCTATGGTGCAGTGTTGAGTCTATGGTGCAGTGTTGAGTCTATGGGGCAGTGTTGAGTCTATGGTGCAGTGTTGAGTCTATGGGGCAGTGTTGAGTCTATGGGCAGTGTTGAGTCTATGGGGCAGTGCTGAGTCTATGGTGCAGTGTTGAGTCTATGGTGCAGTGTTGAGTCTATGGTGCAGTGTTGAGTCTATGGTGCAGTGTTGAGTCTATGGTGCAGTGTTGAGTCTATGGTGCAGTGTTGAGTCTATGGTGCAGTGTTGAGTCTATGGTGCAGTGTTGAGTCTATGGTGCAGTGTTGAGTCTATGGGCAGTGTTGAGTCTATGGTGCAGTGTTGAGTCTATGGTGCAGTGTTGAGTCTATGGTGCAGTGTTGAGTCTATGGTGCAGTGTTGAGTCTATGGGCAGTGTTGAGTCTATGGTGCAGTGTTGAGTCTATGGGCAGTGTTGAGTCTATGGGTAGTGTTGAGTCTCTATGGGCAGTGTTGAGTCTATGGGCAGTGTTGAGTCTATGGGTAGTGTTGAGTCTATGGTGCAGTGTTGAGTCTATGGTGCAGTGTTGAGTCTATGGTGCAGTGTTGAGTCTATGGTGCAGTGTTGAGTCTATGGGCAGTGTTGAGTCTATGGGGCAGTGTTGAGTCTATGGGGCAGTGTTGAGTCTATGGTGCAGTGTTGAGTCTATGGGCAGTGTTGAGTCTATGGTGCAGTGTTGAGTCTATGGTGCAGTGTTGAGTCTATGGTGCAGTGTTGAGTCTATGGTGCAGTGCTGAGTCTATGGTGCAGTGTTGAGTCTATGGTGCAGTGTTGAGTCTATGGGGCAGTGTTGAGTCTATGGGGCAGTGTTGAGTCTATGGTGCAGTGTTGAGTCTATGGGCAGTGTTGAGTCTATGGGGCAGTGTTGAGTCTATGGGGCAGTGTTGAGTCTATGGTGCAGTGTTGAGTCTATGGTGCAGTGTTGAGTCTATGGTGCAGTGCTGAGTCTATGGTGCAGTGCTGAGTCTATGGGCAGTGTTGCGTCTATGGGGCAGTGCTGAGTCTATGGGGCAGTGCTGAGTCTATGGGGCAGTGTTGAGTCTGTGGGCAGTGTTGAGTCTATGGGCAGTGTTGAGTCTATGGGGCAGTGTTGAGTCTATGGTGCAGTGTTGAGTCTATGGGCAGTGTTGAGTCTATGGGGCAGTGTTGAGTCTATGGGGCAGTGTTGAGTCTATGGGGCAGTGTTGAGTCTATGGTGCAGTGTTGAGTCTATGGGGCAGTGTTGCGTCTATGGGGCAGTGTTGAGTCTATGGTGCAGTGTTGAGTCTATGGGGCAGTGTTGCGTCTATGGGGCAGTGTTGAGTCTATGGTGCAGTGTTGAGTCTATGGGGCAGTGTTGCGTCTATGGGGCAGTGTTGAGTCTATGGGCAGTGTTGAGTCTATGGGGCAGTGTTGAGTCTATGGTGCAGTGTTGAGTCTATGGGGCAGTGTTGAGTCTATGGTGCAGTGTTGAGTCTATGGGCAGTGCTGAGTCTATGGGGCAGTGTTGAGTCTATGGGGCAGTGTTGAGTCTATGGGGCAGTGTTGAGTCTATGGGCAGTGCTGAGTCTATGGGGCAGTGCTGAGTCTATGGGGCAGTGTTGAGTCTATGGTGCAGTGTTGAGTCTATGGGCAGTGCTGAGTCTATGGTGCAGTGTTGAGTCTATGGTGCAGTGTTGAGTCTATGGGGCAGTGTTGCGTCTATGGGGCAGTGCTGAGTCTATGGGCAGTGCTGAGTCTATGGGGCAGTGTTGAGTCTATGGGCAGTGCTGAGTCTATGGGGCAGTGTTGAGTCTATGGTACAGTGTTGAGTCTATGGTGCAGTGTTGAGTCTATGGGTAGTGTTGAGTCTATGGGGCAGTGTTGAGTCTATGGTGCAGTGCTGAGTCTATTGGGCAGTGCTGAGTCTATGGGTGGCAGTGTTGAGTCTATGGTGCAGTGTTGAGTCTATGGGGCAGTGCTGAGTCTATGGGGCAGTGCTGAGTCTATGGTGCAGTGTTGAGTCTATGGGGCAGTGCTGAGTCTATGGGGCAGTGCTGAGTCTATGGTGCAGTGTTGAGTCTATGGGGCAGTGCTGAGTCTATGGGGCAGTGTTGAGTCTATGGTGCAGTGTTGAGTCTATGGGGCAGTGCTGAGTCTATGGGTGGCAGTGCTGAGTCTATGGTGCAGTGTTGAGTCTCAGTGTTGAGTCTATGGGGCAGTGTTGAGTCTATGGGGCAGTGTTGAGTCTATGGTGCAGTGTTGAGTCTATGGGGCAGTGCTGAGTCTATGGTGCAGTGCTGAGTCTCAGTGTTGAGTCTATGGGGCAGTGTTGAGTCTGTGGTGCAGTGTTGAGTCTCATTGTTGAGTCTATGGGGCAGTGTTGAGTCTATGGTGCAGTGTTGAGTCTATGGGGCAGTGCTGAGTCTATGGTGCAGTGCTGAGTCTCAGTGTTGAGTCTATGGGGCAGTGTTGAGTCTATGGGGCAGTGTTGAGTCTCAGTGTTGAGTCTATGGGGCAGTGTTGAGTCTATGGGGCAGTGCTGAGTCTCAGTGTTGAGTCTATGGGGCAGTGTTGAGTCTCAGTGTTGAGTCTATGGGGCAGTGTTGAGTCTTAGTGTTGAGTCTATGGGGCAGTGTTGAGTCTATGGGGCAGTGTTGAGTCTCAGTGTTGAGTCTATGGGGCAGTGTTGAGTCTATGGGGCAGTGTTGAGTCTGTGGATCTCAGTGCTGAGTCTATGGGGCAGTGCTGAGTCTCAGTGCTGAGTCTATGGGGCAGTGCTGAGTCTCAGTGTTGAGTCTATGGGGCAGTGCTGAGTCTCAGTGTTGAGTCTATGGGGCAGTGTTGAGTCTATGGGGCAGTGCTGAGTCTATGGGGCAGTGCTGAGTCTCAGTGTTGAGTCTATGGGGCAGTGCTGAGTCTATGGGGCAGTGCTGAGTCTATGGGGCAGTGCTGAGTCTCAGTGCTGAGTCTATGGGGCAGTGCTGAGTCTATGGGGCAGTGCTGAGTCTATGGGGCAATGTTGAGTCTATGGGGCAGTGCTGAGTCTCAGTGCTGAGTCTATGGGGCAGTGTTGAGTCTATGGTGCAGTGTTGAGTCTATGGGGCAATGTTGAGTCTATGGGGCAGTGCTGAGTCTCAGTGCTGAGTCA
>NW_027620534.1:10000-27500 GCF_964198595.1 Lampetra fluviatilis | reverse complement strand
CACAGACTCACACAGACACAGACTCACACAGACTCACACACACACAGACTCACACACAGACACACACACTCAAACACATAGACTCACACAGAGATAAATATGCCCCATATAGCCTTCGCAGACTAGAGGGGCAAGTGCTTTGAGCGGCACTGTAATTCACACACAGAGGGGTGGCCAGCACCACCACGCCCGGCCGCCTTTGTCTCTCCCGCAGTAATCGAACTATAGATGGACACACAACCACTCACCCAGGCACTCACTCAACCACTCACTCACCCACTCAGTCACTCACTCACCCACCCACCCACTCACTCACCCAGGCACTGATCAAATCACTCACTCACTCACTCAACCACCCTCTAACCCACTCACTCACACACTCACTCACTCACCCACTCACTCACTCACTCAACCACCCACCCACCCACTCACTCAAACACTCACTCACTCACCCACTCACCCAATCACCCACTCACTCATCTACTCATCAAATCACCCACTCACCCACTCACTCAACCACCCTCTAACCCACTCACTCACACACTCACTCACTCACTCACCCACTCACTCAACCACCCTCTAACCCACTCACTCACACACTCACTCACTCACTCACCCACTCACTCAACCATTCACTAACCCACTCACTCACTCACGCACTCACTCACCTGCTCACCCACTCACTCACCTACTCTGCCACTTACTCACCCACCCACTCACCCACTCACCGACTCACTCACCCACTCACTCACTCAACCACCCACCCACTCACTCACGCACTCACTCACCCACTCACCCAATCACCCACTCACTCATCTACTCATCAAATCACCCACTCACTCACTCACCTACTCATCAAATCACTCACCCACTCACTCACTCAACCACCCTCTAACCCACTCACTCACTCACCAACCCACTCACTCACCTACTCATCCACTCACTCACTCACCCATCCACGCACTCACTCACTCACTCACCCATTCACTAACCCACTCAACCCACTGACTCATTCACGCACTCACTCACCTGCTCACCTACTCACTCACCTACTCAGCCACTTACTCACCCACCCACTCACCCACTCACCGACTAACTCACCCACTCACTCACCCACTCACTCACCCACACACCCACCGACGCACCTACCCACTCACTCACTCACCCACCCACTCACTCACCCACCCACCCACCCACTCACCCACCCACCCACTCACCTACCCACTCACCCACCCACTCAATCACTCACCCACTCACACACGCACTCACCCACCCACTCAACCACCCACTTACTCACCTACTCATCCACTCACTCACCCACTCACTCACTCAGTCACGCACTCACTCACCCACTCACTCACTCACTCACCCACTCACCCACCCACTCACCCACCCACCCACTCAACCACCCACTCACCCACACACTCACCCACCCACTCACGCACGCACTCACTCACCTACTCATCAACTCACTCACCTACTCATCCACCCACTCACCCACCCACTCACCCACCAACTCACCAAATCGCTCAACCACCCACTCACCCACTCAATAACTCACACATCGAATCAATGACCTACTCACTCAGTCATTAACACAATCACCCATTGACTCACCCAAAGACTCACACAGAGACCCATAGACTCACACAAATACCTATACACACAGAGACCCATAGACTCACACAGAGACCCATAGACTCACACAGAGACCCATAGACACACACAGAAACCCATAGACTCACACAGAGACCCATAGACACAGAGACCCATAAACTCATACAGAGACCCATAGACTCATACAGAGACCCTAAGACTCATACCGAGACCCAAAGACTCATACAGAGACCCATAGACTCACACAAAGACTCACCATCCATAGACTCACCACACAGACCCACAGACTCACCACACAGAGACCCACAGACTCACCACACAGAGACCCATAGACTCACCACACAGAGACCCATAGACTCACCACGCAGAGACCCATAGACTCATCCCATAGAAACCCACAGACTCATCACACATAGACACACAGACTCACCACACAAAGACTCATAGACTCATCCCACAGAGACCCACAGCCTCACCACACAGAGACCCATAGACTCACCACACAGAGACCCATAGACTCACCACTCAGAGACCCATACTCACCACACAGACTCATAGACTCACCACACAGAGACTCACAGACTCACCACACAGAGACCCATAGACTCACCACACAGAGACCCATAGACTCACCACACAGAGACCCACAGACTCACCACACAGAGACCCACAGACTCACCACGCAGAGACCCATAGACTCACCACACAGAGACCCATAGACTCACCACACAGAGACCCATAGACTCACCACAGAGACCCACAGACTCACCACACAGAGACCCATAGACTCACCACACAGAGACCCACAGACTCACCACGCAGAGACCCATAGACTCACCACACAGAGACCCATAGACTCACCACACAGAGACCCATAGACTCACCACAGAGACCCACAGACTCACCACACAGAGACTCACCACACAGAGACCCACAGACTCACCACACAGAGACCCACAGACTCACCACACAAAGACCCACAGATTCACCACACGGACAACCACAGACTCACCCCACAGAGACCCATAGACTCACCACACAGAGACCCACAGACTCACCACACAAAGACCCACAGACTCACCACACAGAGACCCACAGACTCACCACACAGAGACCCACAGACTCACCACACAGACACCCACAGACTCACCACACAGAGACCCACAGACTCACCACACAGAGACCCACAGACTCACCACACAAAGACCCACAGACTCATCACACAGAGACCCACAGACTCACCACACAGAGACCCACAGACTCACCACACGGATACCCACAGACTCACCCCACAGAGACCCATAGACTCACCACACAGAGACCCACAGACTCACCACACAAAGACCCACAGACTCACCACACAGAGACCCATAGACTCACCACACAGAGACCCACAGACTCACCACACAGAAACCCACAGACTCACCACACAGAGACCCACAGACTCACCACACAGAGACCCATACACCCACCACATAGAGACCCATAGACTCACCACACAGAGACCCATAGACTCACCACACAGAGACCCATAGACTCACCACACAGAGACCCACAGACTCACCACACAGAGACCCATAGACTCACCACACAGAGACCCACAGACTCACCACACAGAGACCTACAGACTCACCACACAGAGACCCATAGACTCACCACACAGAGACCCATAGACTCACCACACAGAGACCTACAGACTCACCACACAGAGACCCATAGACTCACCACACAGAGACCCACAGACTCACCACACAGAGACCCACAGACTCACCACACAGAGACCCACAGACTCACCACACAGAGACCCACAGACTCACCACACAGAGACCCACAGACTCACCACACAAAGACCCACAGACTCACCACACAGAGACCCACAGACTCACCACAAAGAGACCTACAGACTCACCACACGGACACCCACAGACTCACCACACAGAGACCCACAGACTCACCACACAGAGACCCATAGACTCACCACACAGAGACCTACAGACTCACCACACGGACACCCACAGACTCACCACACAGAGACCCACAGACTCACCACACAGAAACCCACAGACTCACCACACAAAGACCCACAGACTCACCACACAGAGACCCACAGACTCACCACACAGAGACCCACAGACTCACCACACAGAAACCCACAGACTCACCACACAGAGACCCACAGACTCACCACACAGAGACCCACAGACTCACCACACAGAGACCCACAGACTCACCACACAGAGACCCACAGACTCACCACACAGAGACCCACAGACTCACCACACAGAGACCCACAGACTCACCACACAGACTCACCTTTGAGCCGTCTGAACCCAAACACGTATGTCTGTGTCTGTCTGCGTCTGTCTGTGTCTGTCTGCGTCTGTCTGTGTCTGCGTCTGTCTGCGTCTGTGGGGTGAGTGAGTTGCAGTGCAGCGGGGCCCTGCTTGCGATCAGCTGGGTGATTGATCAGCCGATTGATCAACTGGGTGGGTGATCAGCTGAGCGGGTGAGTGAGTGGGTGAGCGGGTGAGTGAGTGGGTGATCAATCAGCTGAGCGGGTGAGTGGGTGAGCAATCAGGTGAGCGGGTGAGTGAGTGGGTGAGTGATCAGCTGAGCGGGTGAGTGAGTGAGTGAGTGGGTGAGTGATCAGCTGAGTGAGTGAGTGATCAGCTGAGCGGGTGAGTGAGTGATCAGCTGAGTGAGTGAGCGAGTGATCAGCTGAGTGAGTGAGTGATCAGCTGAGCGGGTGAGTGAGTGATCAGCTGAGTGAGTGAGTGATCAGCTGAGCAGGTGAGTGAGTGGGTGATCAATCAATTGAGCGGGCGAGTGAGTGGGTGAGTGAGTGGGTGAGTGATCAGCTGAGCGGGTGAGTGAGTGAGTGATCAGGTGAGTGATCAGCTGAGCGGGTGAGTGAGTGGGTGAGTGGGTGAGTGAGTGATCAGCTGAGCGGGTGAGTGGAGCGAGCCAGCCGAGCCGAGCGAATCGAGGAGTTGAGCGAGCGGCGAAGGCTTCGTCCGTGAGTTTTGACAGAAATCCACACCCCTCCCACCCACCCTCCCTCCCAGCGAGGTGTGACGAGCGGTCCAACAACAGCACAACCACGACGACACAACCACAACAACCACAAGACCACAACGATTGGAACAACGCCAAAACAAATGTTGTGGCTCCGTCAGGGCGAATTTGAGAGTTGTGGGTGGGTGGGTGGGGAGTTTTTTAAAAAAGTTTTTTTAGTTTTTTTTGTTGAGTTCGTTGGGGGGTTTTGTTAAGTTTTTTGTTGATTTTTGTTAAGTTTTTTTTGTTGATTTTTGTTAAGTTTTTGGTTTATTTTTGTTGAGTTTTATTTGTTAAGTTGTTGTTTTTTTTGTTAAGTTTTTCGTTTATTTTTAAGTTTTTTATTTCTTAAGTTTGTTGTTTTTTGTTAAGTTTGTTGATTTTTTGTTAAGTTTTTCGTTTATTTTTAAGTTTTTTATTTCTTAAGTTTGTAGATTTTTTGTTAAGTTTGTTGATTTTTTGTTAAGTTTTTAGGGTTTTATTTTTTAAGTTTGTTGATTTTTTGTTAACTTTGTGGTAAGTTTTTTGTTAAGTTTGTTGAATTTTTTGTTAAGTTTATTGATCTTTTGTTAAGTTTTTCGGGTTTTATTTTTAAAGTTTGTTGATTTTTGTTAACTTTGTGGTACGTTTTTTGTTAAGTTTGTTGATTTTTTGTTAAGTTTGTTGATTTTTTTGTTAAGTTTTTCGGGTTTTATTTGTTAAGTTTGTTGATTTTTTGTTAAGTTTGTTGATTTTTTTGTTAAGTTTTTCGGGTTTTATTTGTTAAGTTTGTTGATTTTTTGTTCAGTTTGTTGTAAGTTTTTTTTGTTTTTCTGTTAAGTTTGTTGATTTTCTTCTTAGTTTTTTTTTCTAGTTTTTTTTTAGCTGTTTTTGTGTTTGATTTCACTTCGTGTGCACCATTGGCTTTAGAGTTGAGGTTGGTTGGGGGGGCGGGGCTTTGAGGGGGGAGGGGCTTTGAGGGGGGGTTGGGGGGCGGGGCTTTGAGGGGGGAGGGGCTTTGAGGGGGGAGGGGGCTTTGAGGGGGGGGTTGGGGGGAGGGGCTTTGAGGGGGGAGGGGCTTTGAGGGGGGGGTTGGGGGGCGGGGCTTTGAGGGGGGAGGGGGCTTTGAGGGGGGGGTTGGGGGGAGGGGCTTTGAGGGGGGAGGGGGCTTTGAGGGGGGGGTTGGGGGGCGGGGCTTTGAGGGGGGAGGGGCTTTGAGGGGGGAGGGGGCTTTGAGGGGGGGGTTGGGGGGAGGGGCTTTGAGGGGGGAGGGGCTTTGAGGGGGGGGGTTGGGGGGCGGGGCTTTGAGGGGGGAGGGGCTTTGAGGGGGGGTTGGGGGGCGGGGCTTTGAGGGGGGAGGGGCTTTGAGGGGGGGTTGGGGGGCGGGGCTTTGAGGGGGGAGGGGCTTTGAGGGGGGAGGGGGCTTTGAGGGGGGGGTTGGGGGGCGGGGCTTTGAGGGGGGAGGGGCTTTGAGGGGGGAGTTGGGGGGGCGGGGCTTTGAGGGGGGAGGGGCTTTGAGGGGGGGGGGGTTGGGGGGCGGGGCTTTGAGGGGGGAGGGGCTTTGAGGGGGGAGTTGGGGGGGCGGGGCTTTGAGGGGGGAGGGGCTTTGAGGGGGGGGGGGGTTGGGGGGCGGGGCTTTGAGGGGGGAGGGGCTTTGAGGGGGGAGTTGGGGGGCGGGGCTTTGAGGGGGGAGGGGCTTTGAGGGGGGAGGGGCTTTGAGGGGGGGGGGGTTGGGGGGCGGGGCTTTGAGGGGGGAGGGGCTTTGAGGGGGGAGGGGGCTTTGAGGTGGGGGTTGGGGGGCGGGGCTTTGAGGGGGGAGGGGCTTTGAGGGGGGAGTTGGGGGCGGGGCTTTGAGGGGGGAGGGGCTTTGAGGGGGGGGGGTTGGGGGGCGGGGCTTTGAGGGGGGAGGGGCTTTGAGGGGGGAGTTGGGGGGCGGGGCTTTGAGGGGGGAGGGGCTTTGAGGGGGGAGGGGGCTTTGAGGGGGGGGGTTGGGGGGCGGGGCTTTGAGGGGGGAGGGGCTTTGAGGGGGGGTTGGAGGGCGGGGCTTTGAGGGGGGAGGGGCTTTGAGGGGGGAGGGGGCTTTGAGGGGGGGGTTGGGGGGCGGGGCTTTGAGGGGGGAGGGGCTTTGAGGGGGGAGTTGGGGGGGCGGGGCTTTGAGGGGGGAGGGGCTTTGAGGGGGGAAAGGGCTTTGAGGGGGGGGGGTTGGGGGGAGGGGCTTTGAGGGGGGAGGGGCTTTGAGGGGGGAGGGGCTTTGAGGGGGGAGTTGGGGGGGCGGGGCTTTGAGGGGGGGGGTTGGGGGGAGGGGCTTTGAGGGGGGGGGTTGGGGGGAGGGGCTTTGAGGGGGGGGTTGGGGGGAGGGGCTTTGAGGGGGGGGGTTGGGGGGAGGGGCTTTGAGGGGGGAGGGGCTTTGAGGGGGGAGTTGGGGGGCGGGGCTTTGAGGGGGGAGGGGCTTTGAGGGGGGAGGGGCTTTGAGGGGGGGGTTGGGGGGCGGGCTTTGAGGGGGGAGGGGCTTTGAGGGGGGAGGGGGCTTTGAGGGGGGGGGGTTGGGGGGAGGGGCTTTGAGGGGGGAGGGGCTTTGAGGGGGGCGGGGCTTTGAGGGGGGGGGGGTTGGGGGGGGGGGGCAGAAAAATTGTTGCCCGCCAACGTGCAATTCGTTTTCTTTGCACAAAAAAAATGTGCGCGCACACACAAATACATGTTTCCTTTAGACAAAAATAATAATTCGGCGCAAATAATTTTCCTTAACAAAAAAACAAAATCTTCTCGGTTCTTTCGGTAAAGTCACGTAGAATAAAAATAATAAAGCATTAAAAATAAAACAAAATAAAGTAATAAAAATAAAACGTAATAAAATAATAAAAATAAAACATAATAAAATAATAAAAATAAAACATACTAAAATAATTCTCACGACGTTTCGGCCACAACGCAAGCAGCCGTCCTCAGGTGAAGAACAGGTCTGTCGAGAAGACCGAGTCTGAAACGTCGTGAGAATTGTATTTTATTGTTTAATTTTAAATATTTTCTTATTTTATTACATTATTATTTTATTATGTTTTATTTTTAATATTTTATTATTACATTATTTTATTATGTTTTATTTTTAATATTTTATTATTACATTATTTTATTATGTTTTATTTTTAATATTTTATTATTACATTATTTTATTATGCTTGCGTTGTGGCCGAAACGTCGTGAGAATTGTTTTATTATGTTTTATTTTCATTATTTTATTACTTCCCTTCTCCGTGATGACTTTACCGAAAGAACCAAGAAGATGAATCCATGCTGCAGTCACGAAAGCAGCTTTACATCGAAATCGGCGCAAATTATTTTCCTTAACAAAAACCAAAATTCCACTTAAAAACTTTTCATTTTTTTTTACGTAAAAAAAAATTCAACCCACACACAAATAATTTTTCTTCACGTAAAAAAAAATTCAACCCACACACAAATAATTTTTCTTCACGTAAAAAAAAAATTCAACCCACACACACATAATTTTTCTTTACGTAAAAAAAATTCAACCCACACACAAATAATTTTTCTTTACGTAAAAAAAAAATTCAACCCACACACAAATAATTTTTCTTCACGTAAAAAAAAATTCAACCCACACACAAATAATTTTTCTTTACGTAAAAAAAAATTCAACCCACACACAAATAATTTTTCTTTACGTAAAAAAAAATTCAACCCACACAAATACTTTTTCTTTACGTAAAAAAAAAATTCAACCCACACACAAATAATTTTTCTTTACGTAAAAAAAAAATTCAACCCACACACAAATAATTTTTCTTCACGTAAAAAAAAAATTCAACCCACACACAAATAATTTTTCTTCACGTAAAAAAAAATTCAACCCACACAAATAATTTTTCTTTACGTAAAAAAAAAATTCAACCCACACACAAATAATTTTTCTTCACGTAAAAAAAAATTCAACCCACACAAATAATTTTTCTTCACGTAAAAAAAAATTCAACCCACACACAAATAATTTTTCTTCACGTAAAAAAAAATTCAACCCACACACAAATAATTTTTCTTCACGTAAAAAAAAAATTCAACCCACACACAAATAATTTTTCTTCACGTAAAAAAAAATTCAACCCACACACAAATAATTTTTCTTCACGTAAAAAAAATTCAACCCACACACAAATAATTTTTCTTTATGTAAAAAAAAATTCAACCCACACACAAATAATTTTTCTTCACGTAAAAAAAAATTCAACCCACACACAAATAATTTTTCTTTACGTAAAAGTAAAAATCCACGCACGCACACAAAAAACATTTTTAATTACACAAAAAAAATTGCCCACGCACACCGACAATTTTTTTTTAAGTCATCACACGCAACATTGAAAAATCCACCACGCACACACAAATCATTTTTATTCTTTAAACACAAACAAAAGATTTTCCACGCGTGCGATGTTTGTTTTGTTCGCTGTCAAACGCGGCTTTTGGTGGTGGTGGTGGTGGTATGGGTGGTGGTGGTGGTGGTGGTGTTGGTGTTGAATCTAAATCCGACAAACAAAAGATTTAAAGAGTCGGCGCGCGCCTGAGTCCATCGAATTTCAACTTTTTTTGTTTGTCGGATTTGCGCCGTTTCGCTGAGCTGAGCAAGGCGGTCACGCTGATGAGTGAGATTAGTGGGGGGGGGAGGTGGTGGGGGGGAGGTGGTGGGGGGGGGGAGGTGGTGGTGGGGGGGGGGGGTGGTGGTGGGGGGGGTGGTGGTGGGGGGGGAGGTGGTGGGGGGGAGGTGGTGGGGGGGGAGGTGGTGGGGGGGGGGAGGTGGTGGGGGGGAGGTGGTGGGGGGGGAGGTGGTGGTGGGGGGGGAGGTGGTGGTGGGGGGGGGGGGTGGTGGGGGGGAGGTGGTGGTGGGGGGGGAGGTGGTGGTGGGGGGGAGGTGGTGGGGGGGGGGGGAGGTGGTGGGGGGGAGGTGGTGGTGGGGGGGGAGGTGGTGGTGGGGGGGGGGGGTGGTGGGGGGGGGGGTGGTGGTGGGGGGGGTGGTGGTGGGGGGGGAGGTGGTGGGGGGGAGGTGGTGGTGGGGGGGGAGGTGGTGGTGGGGGGGAGGTGGTGGGGGGGAGGTGGTGGTGGGGGGGGGGGTGGTGGGGAGAGACAAAGACGGCCGCGGGGGATGCTGAGCACACACAGAGAGAGAGACACAGAGAGACAGAGACACAGAGAGAGACACACACAGACACACACACAGAGACACAGAGAGAGAGAGACACAGAGAGACAGAGAGACACAGAGAGACACACACACAGACACAGAGAGACACAGAGAGACACAGAGAGAGAGACACAGAGAGACAGAGAGACACAGAGAGAGAGACACAGAGAGACAGAGAGACACAGAGAGACACAGAGAGAGACACAGAGAGAGAGACACACAGAGAGACACACAGAGACACACACAGACACACACAGACACACACACGGAGACACAGAGAGAGAGACACACACAGAGACACACAGAGACACACACAGACACACACAGACACATACACACAGAGACACACAGAGACACACACAGACACATACACACAGAGACACACACACACAGAGACACACAGAGACACACACAGACACATACACACAGAGACACACACACACAGAGACACACAGAGACACACACAGACACACACAGACACATACACACAGAGACACACACACACACAGAGACACACAGAGAGAGACACACAGAGACACACACAGACACATACACACAGAGACACACACACACAGAGACACACAGAGACACACACAGACACATACACACAGAGACACACACACACAGAGACACACAGAGACACACACACACAGAGACACACAGAGACACACACAGACACACACAGACACATACACACAGAGACACACACACACACAGAGACACACAGAGAGAGACACACAGAGACACACACACAACAACCGATCACGCTGATGAGTGAGATTAGTGGGGGGGGAGGTGGTGGGGGGGGAGGTGGTGGGGGGGGGTGGTGGGGGGGGGGTGGTGGGGAGAGACAAAGACGGCCGCGGGGGATGCTGAGCACACACAGACAGAGAGACACAGAGAGAGACACAGAGAGAGACATAGAAAGAGACACACAGAGACACACAGAGACACACACAGACACACACAGACACACACAGACACATACACACAGAGACACACAGAGACACACAGAGACACACACACACAGACACAGAGAGAGAGACACACAGAGACACACACACACAGACACACAGAGACACACACACAGACACACAGAGAGAGACAGAGAGACACAGAGAGAGACACAGAGAGAGACATAGAAAGAGACACACAGAGACACACAGAGACACACACAGACACACACAGACACATACACACAGAGACACACAGAGACACACAGAGACACACACACACAGACACAGAGAGAGAGACACACAGAGACACACACACACAGACACACAGAGACACACACACAGACACACAGAGAGAGACAGAGAGACACAGAGAGAGACACAGAGAGAGACATAGAAAGAGACACACAGAGACACACAGAGACACACACAGACACACACAGACACATACACACAGAGACACACAGAGACACACAGAGACACACACACACAGACACAGAGAGAGAGACACACAGAGACACACACACAGACACACAGAGACACACACACAGACACACAGAGAGAGACAGAGAGACACAGAGAGAGACACAGAGAGAGACATAGAAAGAGACACACAGAGAGAGACACAGAGAGACACACACACAGACACACACACAGAGACACAGAGAGAGACAGAGACAGACACACACACACACACAGAGACACACAGAGACACACACAGACACACACAGACACATACACACAGAGACACACAGAGACACACACACAGACACACAGAGAGAGACACACAGAGACACACACACAGACACACAGAGACACACACAGACACACACAGACACATACACACAGAGACACACAGAGACACACAGAGACACACACACACAGACACACAGAGAGAGACACAGACACACACACAACAACCGATCACGCTGATGAGTGAGATTAGTGGGGGGGGGGAGGTGGTGGGGGGGGGGAGAGCACACACAGAGACACACACAGACACAGAGACAGACACAGAGAGAGACACACAGAGAGAGAGACACAGAGAGACACACAGACACAGAGACACACACAGAGAGAGAGACACAGACACACACAGAGACAGACACACAGAGAGAGACACACAGAGAGACACACAGAGAGAGACACACAGAGAGAGACACACAGAGAGAGAGACACAGAGAGACACACAGACACAGAGACACACACAGAGAGAGAGACACAGACACACACAGAGACAGACACACAGAGAGAGACACACAGAGAGACACACAGAGAGAGACACACAGAGAGACACACAGAGAGACACACTGACACACAGAGAGAGACACAGAGAGACACACAGAGAGAGACAGACAGAGAGAGACAGAGAGAGACACACAGAGAGAGAGACACAGAGAGACACACAGAGAGACACACTGACACACAGAGAGAGACACAGAGAGACACACAGAGAGAGACACACAGAGAGAGACACACAGAGACACAGAGAGACACACAGAGAGACACACAGAGACACACACAGAGACACACAGAGAGAGACACACAGAGACAGACACACAGAGAGATACACAGAGAGACACACACACACAGAGACACAGAGACACACACAGACACAGAGACACACACAGAGAGAGACACACAGACACACAGAGACACACAGAGACACAGAGACACAGAGAGACAGACACGGACACACAGAGAGAGACACACACAGACACACAGACACACACAGAGACAGACAGACACACACAGACACACAGAGACACATACAGACACACACAGACACACAGAGAGAGACACAGACACAGACACACAGAGACAAAGACAGACACACACAGATACATAGACACACACACAGACACACAAACAGACACACAGAGACAGACAGACACACACAGACACACAGAGACACACACACAGACACACACAAACAGACACACAACAACAACCGCCATTCGCCACTAAGTGGCGGTGACGTCACCACGACGCTTGTGCCAGGCCATGTGCACCCTGAGGCCACGTGAAGTGTCGAACGCCCGCTGGCAGGAGGTCACGGGGCAGACCCACACACAGACACACAGAGATAGACACACAGAGACACACAGAAAGAGACACACAGACACACACACAGACACACAGAGACACAGAGAGACAGACACAGACACACAGAGAGAGACACACAGAGACACACACAGACACACAGAGAGACACACACAGAGACACACAGACACACAGAGAGAGACACAGACACACAGAGACACACACAGACACAGACAGACACACACACAGACACACACACACACTGACACACACAATGACACACAGACACACAAACAGGCTGCCACTATTCAGGAGGTCCGGTGGACCGGCTCTGGTGTTTGTGTGGAGAGAGGCTGCCACTCCTCTGTCAGGAGCTGGACCGGTACCGCCTGGAACTCTGTGGTATTGAGTTCCGTTTGACTGGATCTGGTGTGTGGATGAGAGGCTGCCACTCCTCTGTCAGGAGCTGGACCGGTACCATCTAGACCCCTTGTGGGATGAGGAGGCCTGGTTAGATTGAATCTGGTTTGGATGAGAGGCTGCCGCTACTCTGTCTGGAGCTGGACCGGTACCATCTAGACCCCTTGTGGGATGAGGAGGCCTGGTTAGATTGAATCTGGTTTGGATGAGAGGCTGCCGCTACTCTGTCGTGAGTTGTACCGGTACCGCCTGGATCCCTTGTGGGATGAGGCCTGGTGGACTGGATCTGGTGTGTGGATGAGAGGCTGCCACTCCTCTGTCGGGAGCTGGACCGGTACCTCCTGGATCTCTTGTGGTATTCAGGATGTCCGGTGGAATGGTGCTGGTGTATGGAGAGGCTTCACATTCCTAGGTTTTTTTCGGTAAAGTCACGTAGGTAAAAAAGTAAAAATTAATATTTTATAAAATAATATTTGAATAATTAATCATTTCATGCAATTAATTATTTTATTTTTATTTCACTTTTATTAATTTAAATTGTTTAACCTACGTGACTTTACCGAAAAAACTTAAGAATATGAATACTTGCAGTCACGAAAGCTTCAAATCTAGAAGTATGGAGAGGCTGCCGCTCCTCTGTCGGGAGCTGGACCGGTACCTTCTAGACCCCTTTGTTGTATAAGGAGGCCTGGTTAGTTTGAATCTGGTGTGGATGAGAGGCTGCCACTCCTCTGTCAGGAGTTGGACGGGTACCGTCTGGATCTCTGTGGTAATGAGTTCCGGTGGACTGGATCTGGTGTGTGGATGAGAGGCTGTCGCTACTCTGTCAGGAGCTGGACTGGTACCTCCTGGATCTCTTGTGGTATTGAGTTCCGTTGGACTGTATCTGGTGTGTGGATGAGAGGCTGTCGCTCCTCTGTCGGGAGCTGGACCGGTACCTTCTGGATCTCTGTGGTATTGAGGAGGTCCGGTTAGATTGAATCTGGTGTGGATGAGAGGCTGCCACTCCTCTGTCGGGAGTTGTACCGGTACCGCCTGGATCTCTGTGGTATTGAGATCCGATGTACTGTATCTGGTGTGTGGATGAGAGGCTGCCACTCCTCTGTCAGGAGTTGGACGGGTACCGTCTGGATCTCTGTGGTAATGAGTTCCGGTGGACTGGATCTGGTGTGTGGATGAGAGGCTGTCGCTACTCTGTCGGGAGCTGGACCGGTACCGCCTGGATCTCTGTGGTATTGAGATCCGATGTACTGTATCTGGTGTGTGGATGAGAGGCTGCCACTCCTCTGTCGGGAGCTGGACCGGTACCGCCTGGATCTCTGTGGTATTGAGATCCGATGTACTGTATCTGGTGTGTGGATGAGAGGCTGTCGCTCCTCTGTCTGGAGCTGGACGGGTACCGCCTGGATCTCTGTGGTATTGAGATCCGTTTGACTGGATCTGGTGTGTGGATGAGAGGCTGCCACTCCTCTGTCAGGAGCTGGACGGGTACCATCTAGACCCCTTGTGGGATGAGGAGGCCTGGTTAGATTGAATCTGGTTTGGATGAGAGGCTGCCGCTACTCTGTCTGGAGCTGGACCGGTACCATCTAGACCCCTTGTGGGATGAGGAGGCCTGGTTAGATTGAATCTGGTGTGGATGAGAGGCTGCCACTCCTCTGTCAGGAGTTGGACGGGTACCGCCTGGATCTCTGTGGTATTGAGTTCCGGTGGACTGGATCTGGTGTGTGGATGAGAGGCTGCCACTCCTCTGTCGGGAGTTGGACCGGTACCTCCTGGATCTCTGTGGTATTGAGTTCCGGTGGACTGTATCTGGTGTGGATGAGGCTGCTGCTACTCTGTCGGGAGTTGGACCGGTACCGCCTGGATCTCTGTGGTATTGAGTTCCGTTTGACTGGATCTGGTATGTGGATGAGAGGCTGTCGCTCCTCTGTCTGGAGCTGGACCGGTACCTTCTGGATCTCTGTGGTATTGAGGAGGTCCGGTTAGATTGAATCTGGTGTGTGGATGAGGCTGCCACTCCTCTGTCGGGAGTTGGACGGGTACCGCCTGGATCTCTGTGGTATAGAGGTCCGGTGGACCGGATCTGGTGTCTGTGGAAAACCGCGTGGACGTTCCGATGACCGGTACGAGCCGTGTCAAGATCGGCCTCTGCGGATGAGGAGGCTCGTGAAGGACGCCGCTGCTACTGAGCAGTGCCAGGCTAGGTGCACACCCCCGCTGAGTGACGAACGGCTGCTACTGCTGCGTGAATCCGTTTGTGTTTTTTCGTCAACCTCCATTGTCAGCAGTGTGGGTGTGTGGAGCGAGGTCAGAGGTCACAACCGGGTACCCGATACCCGTACCCTACCCGATACCCGGCTACCCGTACCCGGCACGGGTACAGGTACCCGTTTTGCGACCCTGGTGCGGCCGGGTACGGGTAGGCCGTGAGTCACTGGTGAGTCACCGTTTGTCACTCATTTCCCAACGTCTTGTCTCTTCTCACAATTCAAGTTCCTAGAATCAACCCACCCGCCATGCCTGCAACGTGGCTTCATCCCAGAGGTCGCAATCGGGTACCCGGGTGAGTGGTTGGGTGAGTGACTGGGTGAGTGGCTGAGTGACTGAGTGAGCGACTGAGTGACTGGGTGACTGGGTGAGTGGCTGAGTGAGTGACTGGGCAAGTGGCTGAGTGAGTGACTGGGTGAGTGGCTGGGCGAGTGACTGGGTCAGTGACTGGGTGAGTGGCTGAGTGACTGGGTGAGCGACTGAGTGGCTGAGTGACTGGGTGACTGGCTGGGTCAGTGATTGGTGCGGCTGGGTACGGGTAAGGAATCAAAACCCGTTTGCGACCTCTGAGTGAGATGATTGGAGTTGCTTGTTTGCTACCCACATTAACATCAGCTGCCATGTCCATGCTGCTAACATTGGGGCTACGGGCATCTTTAAACATTCACAGCTTGCCTTTAGCGAGGCGAAGGCCCCCTTTTCCTGATGACGACCCGCTGGTGTTGCGATTAAAACGTCGTGGTTTTTATTTTAATTACTGAAATAACCAATACTAACTGAGACATCTCCTTTACCAGTGGCAAAATATAGTAATAGGTTTTTACCCTTTCAACTGGTACAAAAACTGACACCTTTATACAAGGCATCGTGTTTGCAATAACCACAACACAAGCAGTCAAAATGCAAACAAAAAGAAACAACTCTGATGATGATGATATGCACTGTCCTTGAAGTTGATTGGTCCACACCCGAGACAGCTTTTCTTAGAGCCTAGTCTCACTTGGTGTTGGACCAGATGACGCCAAAAGGCGCACAACTCAAAGACAATGCACCATCGGAGTACGAGAGCTCAGGGTAAAGCATTTACACTATGAGACATCTCCTTTACCAGTGGCAAAATATAGGTTTTTAACCTTTCAACTGGTACAAAAACTGACACCTTTATACAAGGCATCATAATTGGTTGTATTACCCTTTTATCTGGCAACAAAACTGTAAATGCTTTACCCCGAGCTCTCATACTCTGATGGTGCATTGTCTTTGAGTTGTGCGCCTTTTGGCGTCATCTGGTCCAACATCAGGGTGAGACTAGGCTCTAGGGAAAGCTGTCTCGGGTGTGGACCAATCAACTTCAAGGACAGTGCTTATCATTATCATCATCAGAGTTGTTTCTTTTTGTTTGCATTTTGACTGCTTGTGTTGTGCTTATTGCAAACACGATGCCTTGTATAAAGGTGTCAGTTTTTGTACCAGTTGAAAGGGTAAAAACCAGTGAGACATCTCCTTTAGCAGTGGCAAAATATAGTAATAGGTTTTTACCCTTTCAACTGGTACAAAAACGACACCTTTATACAAGGCATCGTGTTTGCAATAACCGGCAGTACGCTCACCAAGGTTAAGAACCAGGCTAATCTACGTTGGTGGTTTTAGTTTTTTTTCTTATTTTTTTTTACTTTATTTGCATCAATATTTGTGACTTTACCTAAAAGAACCCTATAGAATATGAATCTGTGCGCGTCAGAGGGCACGAACAGGGAAGAATCATCAACTTTCATAACCAACTTCTTTATTCAGAAAGCAGACGAAAGTTACAGGAGACTGAATCTCTCAAGAAGCTCCCGGAACCTCCCGGAAACCTCTCGGAAACTCCCAGAAACTCCCGGAAACCTCCCAGAAACCTCCCGGAAACATCCCAGAAGCTCCCGGGAACCTCCCGGAAACCTCCCGGAAACCTCCCGGAAACCTCCCGG
>NW_027620534.1:0-5000 GCF_964198595.1 Lampetra fluviatilis | reverse complement strand
CACAGACACACACAGAGTGAGACACACAGACACACACAGAGTGAGACACACAGACACAATGATGCCTCCCCTGAGCCTGAGGACGAGGTGAAGGGTCGACTCTACGGAGAGACACAGACACACACAGTGAGACACACAGACACACACAGACACAGTGAGACACACAGACACACACAGAGTGAGACACACAGACACACACAGAGTGAGACACACAGACACACACAGAGTGAGACACACAGACACAATGATGCCTCCCCTGAGCCTGAGGACGAGGTGAAGGGTCGACTCTACGGAGAGACACACAGACACAGAGTGAGACACACAGACACAGTGAGACACACACAGACACAGTGAGACACACAGACACAGTGAGACACACAGACACACACAGACACAGTGAGAAACACAGTGAGACACACACATACACAATCTCTCTCTCCCCTCTCCCCCCCCTCTCTCTCCACACTCTCCCCTCTCCCCCCCCTCTCTCCCCTCTCTCTCCCCTCTCCCCCCCCTCTCTCTCCACACTCTCCCCTCTCCCCCCTCTCTCCACACTCTCTCCCCTCTCCCCCCCCTCTCTCCCCTCTCTCTCCCCTCTCCCCCCCCTCTCTCTCCACACTCTCCCCTCTCCCCCCTCTCTCTCCACACTCTCCCCTCTCCCCCCCCTCTCTCCCCTCTCTCTCCCCTCTCCCCCCCCTCTCTCTCCACACTCTCCCCTCTCCCCCCTCTCTCCACACTCTCTCCCCTCTCCCCCCCCTCTCTCCCACACTCTCTCCCCCCCCCCCTCTCTCTCACACACTCTCCCCTCTCCCCCCCCCCTCTCTCCCTCCTCTCTCCCCTCCCCCCCCCCCTCTCTCCACACTCTCCCCCCCCCCTCTCTCTCCACACTCTCCACACACTCTCCCCTCTCTCTCCCCTCTCCCCCCCCTCTCTCTCCACACTCTCCCCCCTCTCCCCCCCCCTCTCACTCCACACTCTCCCCTCTCTCCCCTCATCCCCCCCCTCTCTCTCCACACTCTCCCCCCTCTCTCCCCTCCCCCCCCCCCTCTCCCCTCTCTCTCCCCCCTCTCCCCCCCCTCTCTCTCCACACCTCCCCCCCTCTCTCCCCCCCTCTCCACCACACTCTCCCCCACTCCCCCCTCACCCCCCCCCCCACTCCCACACTCTCTCCCCTCTCCCCCCCCTCTCTCTCCACACTCTCCCCCTCTCTCTCCCCCTCTCCCCCCCCTCACTCTCCCCTCTCCCCCCCCTCTCTCTCCATACTCTCCCCCCTCTCTCCCCCCCTCTCTCTCCACACTCCCCCTCTCTCACCCCTCTCCCCCCCCCTCTCTCCCACACTCTCCCCTCTCTCTCCCCTCTCCCCCACCTCTCTCTCCACACTCACCCCTCTCTCACCCTCCCCCCCCCCCACTCTCTCCACACTCTCCCCCCTCTCTCCCCCCTCTCCCCCCCCTCTCTCTCCACACTCTCCACACTCTCCCCACTCTCTCCCCTCCCCCCCCCCCTCTCTCTCCACACTCTCCCCCCTCTCCCCCCCCCTCTCTCACCACACTCTCCCCTCTCTCTCCCACACTCCCCCCCCTCTCTCCCACACTCTCCCCCCTCTCCCCCCCCCTCTCTCTCCACACTCTCCACACTCTCCCCTCTCTCTCCCCCCCCCCCCTCTCTCTCCACACACTCCACACTCTCTCCCTCTCCCCTCTCTCTCCACACTCTCCACACCTCTCTCCCCCTCTCTCTCCCCTCTCTCTCCACACTCTCCACACTCTCTCCCCTCTCTCTCCCTCTCCCCCCCCCCTCTCCCCTCTCTCTCCCCTCTCCCCCCCCTCTCTCTCCACACTCTCCACACTCTCTCCCCTCTCCCCCCCCTCTCTCTCCACACTCTCCCCCCTCTCCCCCCCCCTCTCTCTCCACACTCTCCCCTCTCTCTCCCCTCCCCCCCCCTCTCTCTCCACACTCTCCCCTCTCTCTCCCCTCCCCCCCCCCTCTCTCTCCACACTCTCCCCCCCCCTCTCTCTCCACACTCTCCCCTCTCTCTCCCCTCTCCCCCTCCCTCTCCCCTCTCTCTCCCCTCTCTCTCCCCTCTCCCCCCCCCTCTCCCCTCTCCCCCCCCTCTCTCTCCACACTCTCCCCCCTCTCTCCCCCCCCCCCTCTCTCTCCACACTCTCTCCCCTCTCTCTCCCCTCTCCCCCCCCCCCTCTCCCCCCCCTCTCTCTCCCTCTCCCCCCCCCTCTCTCTCCCCTCTCTCTCCCCTCTCCCCCCCCCCTCTCCCCTCTCTCTCCCCTCTCTCTCCCCTCCCCCCCCCCCCTCTCTCTCCACACTCTCCCCTCTCTCTCCACACTCTCCCCTCTCTCTCCCCTCTCCCCCCCCTCTCTCTCCCCCCCCCCCTCTCTCTCCACACTCTCCCCCCTCTCCCCCCCCCTCTCTCTCCACACTCTCCCCCCTCTCTCCCCTCTCCCCCCCCCCTCTCTCTCCACACTCTCCCCTCTCTCTCCCCTCCCCCCCCCTCTCTCTCCACACTCTCCCCTCTCCCCCCCCTCTCTCTCCACACTCTCCAAAATCTCCCCTCTCTCTCCACACTCTCCCCCCTCTCCCCCCCTCTCTCTCCACACTCTCCCCCCTCTCCCCCCCCTCTCTCTCCCCCCTCTCCCCCCCCCTCTCTCTCCACACTCTCCACACTCTCTCCCCTCTCTCTCCCCTCTCCCCCCCCTCTCTCTCCACACTCTCCCCCCTCTCTCTCCCCTCCCCCCCCTCTCTCTCCACACTCTCCCCCCTCTCCCCCCCCCTCTCTCTCCACACTCTCCCCTCTCTCTCCCCTCTCCCCCCCCTCTCTCTCCACACTCTCCCCTCTCTCTCCCCTCTCCCCCCCCCTCTCTCTCCACACTCTCCCCCCTCTCTCCCCTCCCCCCCCCCCTCTCCCCCTCATCTCTCCCCCCCTCTCCCCCCCCTCTCTCCTCCACACTCTCCCCTCTCTCTCCCCTCTCCCCCCCCCCTCTCTCCACACTCTCTCCCCTCTCCCCCCCCTCTCTCTCCACACTCTCCCCTCTCTCTCCCCTCTCCCCCCCCTCTCTCTCCACACTCTCTCCCCTCCCCCCCCCCCCTCTCTCTCCACACTCTCTCCACACTCTCTCCCCCCCCCCCCTCTCTCCACACTCTCTCCCCTCCCCCCCCCCTCTCTCTCCACACTCTCCCCCTCTCCCCCCCCTCTCTCTCCCCCCCCCCCCTCTCTCTCCACACTCTCCCCTCTCTCTCCCCTCTCCCCCCCCTCTCTCTCATACTCTCCCCCCTCTCCCCCCCCTCTCTCTCCACACTCTCCCCTCTCTCTCCCCTCTCCCCCCCTCTCTCTCCACACTCTCCCCTCTCTCTCCCCTCTCCCCCCCCTCTCTCTCCACACTCTCCCCTCTCTCTCCCCTCACCCCCCCCCCTCTCTCTCCACACTCTCCCCCCTCTCCCCCCCCCTCTCTCTCCACACTCTCCCCCCTCTCCCCCCCCTCTCTCTCCACACTCTCCACACTCTCCCCTCTCTCTCCCCTCCCCCCCCCCCTCTCTCTCCACACTCTCCCCCCTCTCCCCCCCCTCTCTCTCCACACTCTCCCCTCTCTCTCCCCTCTCCCCCCCCTCTCTCTCCACACTCTCCCCCCTCTCCCCCCCCTCTCTCTCCACACTCTCCACACTCTCCCCTCTCTCTCCCCCCCCCCCTCTCTCTCCACACTCTCCACACTCTCTCCCCTCTCCCCTCTCTCTCCACACTCTCCACACTCTCTCCCCTCTCTCTCCCCTCTCTCCTCCACACTCTCCACACTCTCTCCCCTCTCTCTCCCCTCTCCCCCCCCCCTCTCCCCTCTCTCTCCCCTCTCCCCCCCCCTCTCTCTCCACACTCTCCACACTCTCTCCCCTCTCTCTCCCCTCTCCCCCCCCTCTCTCTCCACACTCTCCCCCCTCTCCCCCCCCCTCTCTCTCCACACTCTCCCCTCTCTCTCCCCTCCCCCCCCCCCTCTCTCTCCACACTCTCCCCTCCCCCCCCCCTCTCTCCTCCACACTCTCCCCCCCCTCTCTCTCCACACTCTCCCCTCTCTCTCCCCTCTCCCCCCCCCTCTCCCCTCTCTCTCCCCTCTCTCTCCCCTCTCCCCCCCCCTCTCCCCTCTCCCCCCCCTCTCTCTCCACACTCTCCCCCTCTCTCCCCCCCCCCTCTCTCTCCACACTCTCTCCCCTCTCTCTCCCCTCTCCCCCCCCCTCTCCCCTCTCCCCCCCCTCTCTCTCCCCTCTCCCCCCCCCTCTCTCTCCCCTCTCTCTCCCCTCTCCCCCCCCTCTCCCCTCTCTCTCCCCCTCTCTCTCCCCTCCCCCCCCCCCTCTCTCTCCACACTCTCCCCTCTCTCTCCACACTCTCCCCTCTCTCTCCCCTCTCCCCCCCCTCTCTCTCCCCCCCCCCCCTCTCTCTCCACACTCTACCCCCTCTCCCCCCCTCTCTCTCCCCACTCTCCCCCCTCTCCTCCCCTCTCCCCCCCCTCTCTCTCCACACTCTCCCCTCTCTCTCCCCTCCCCCCCCCCTCTCTCTCCACACTCTCCCCTCTCCCCCCCTCTCTCTCCACACTCTCCAACTCTCCCCTCTCTCTCCCACTCTCCCCACTCTCCCCCCCTCTCTCTCCACACTCTCCCCCCTCTCCCCCCCTCTCTCTCCACACTCTCCCCTCTCTCTCCCCTCCCCCCCCCCTCTCTCTCCACACTTCTCCCCTCTCTCTCCCCTCCCCCCCCCCCTCTCTCTCCACACTCTCCCCCTCTCTCTCCCCTCTCCCCCCCCCTCTCTCTCCACACTCTCCCCTCTCTCTCCACTCCCCCCCCTCTCCCCCCTCCCCCTCTCTCTCTCCACACTCTCCCCCCTCTCCCCCCCCTCTCTCTCCACACTCTCCCCCCCTCATCCCCCCCCCTCTCTCTCCACACTCTCTCCACACTCTCCCCTCTCTCTCCCACCTCCCCCCCCCTCCCCCCCCCCCCCCCCTCTC
>NW_027620533.1:0-60452 GCF_964198595.1 Lampetra fluviatilis | reverse complement strand
CCACCCACACCCACCCCCCACCCCACCCACCCACATCACCCAACCCACCACCTCACCCACGCACACCCACCACCACCCACTCACCCCCCCACCCACCCACCCACCCCCCCCACCCACCCCACCCACCCACCCCCCCCACCTCAACCCACCCACCCACTCTCCCACTCACTCACCCACATCACACCACCCACTCACTCACTCCACCCACTCACCCACCCACTCACCCACCCACTCACCCACTCACTCACGCCACCCAACCCACTCCACCCACCCACACCCACCCACCCACTCACCCACCCACTCACCCACCCCCCACCCACACCACCCACCCACCACCCCACCCACCCACTCACCCACCCACCCACCCCCCCACCCACCCACTCACCCACCCACCCACCCCCACCCACACCACCCACTCACCACCCACCCACCCACCACCCACCCACCCACCCCACCACCCACCCACTCACCCACCCACTCACCCACTCACCCACCCTCCCACTCACCCACCCACTCACCCACCCACTCCACTCACCCACCCACTCACCCACCAACCACTCACCCACCACACCCACCCCCCACTCACCCACCCACCCACTCACCCACCCACCCACCCACACCCACCCACTCACTCACCCACTCACCCACCCACTCACACCACCCACCCACCCACCCACCACCCACCCCACTCACCACTCACCCACTCCACCCACTCACCCACCCACTCACACCCCCCCACACCACCCACCCACCCACCCACCCACCCACACACCACACCACCCACTCCACCCACTCACCCACTCACTCACTCACCCACTCACCCACCCACTCACTCACTCACCCCACCCACTCACCCACCCACCCCACCCACTCACCCACCCACCCACCCACTCACCACCCAACCACTCACACCACTCACCCAACTCACCACCACCCACCCACTCACCCACCCACCCACCCACCCACTCACCCACCCACCCACCCACCCACTCACCCACCCCCCCACCCACCCCCCCACCCACCACCCACCCACCCACTCACCCACCCACCCCCCCACCCACCCACTCACCCACCCACCCACCACCCACCCACCCACTCACCCACCCACCCACCCACCCACTCACCCACCCACCCACCCACTCACCCACCCTCCCACTCACCCACCCACTCACCCACCCACTCACCCACCCACCCACCCACTCACCCACCCACCACCCACTCACCCCACCAACCCACTCACCCACTCACCCACCCCCCCACTCACCCACCCACCCACTCACCCACCCACCCCACTCACCCACCCACCCACTCACCCACTCACCCCCCCACCCACCCACTACTCACCCCCCACCCACCCACCCACTCATCCCCCCACCCACCCACCCACTCACCCACCCACCCACCCACTCACCCACCCACCACCCACCCACTCACCCACCCACCCACTCACCCACCCACTCACCCCCCACCCCACCCACCACCCACCCCCCCACCCACCCACCCACTCACCCCCACCCACTCACCCACTTACTCACCCACCCACTCACCACCCACCCACCCCACCCACCCACCCACCCACTCACCCACCCACCCCACCCTCACTCACTCACTCACCCACCCACCCACTCACCCACTCACCCACCCACCCACCCACTCACACCACCCACCCACTCACCCACTCCCCCCACCCACCCCCCACCCACCACCCACCCACCCACTCACCCACCCACCCACCCCCCCACCCACCCACTCACCCACCCACCCACCACCCACCCACCCACTCACCTCACTCACCCACCCACTCACCCACCCACTCACCCACCCTCCCACTCACCCACCCACTCACCCACCCACCCCCACACCCCACCCACCCACTCACCCACCCACCCACTCACCCACCAACCCACTCACCCACTCACCCACCCGCACTCACCCACCCACCCACACCCACCCACCCACTCACCCACCCACCACTCACCCACCCACTCACCCACCCACCCACCCACCCACTCACCCACCCCCCCACCCACCCCCCCACCACCACCCACCCACCCACTCACCCACCCACCCACCCCCCCACCCACCCCCCACCCACCCACCACTCACCCACCCACCCACCCACTCACCCACCCACTCACCCACTCACCCACCCTCCCACTCACCCACCCACTCACCCACCCACCCACCCACTCACCCCACCCACTCACCCACCAACCCACTCACCCACTCACCCACCCCCCACTCACCACCCACCCACTCACCCACCCACCCACCACTCACCCCACTCCCTCACCACCCACTCACCCACCCACTCACCCACCCACCCACCACCCACCCACTCACTCACTCACTCACCCACCCACCCACCCACCCACTCACCCACCCACTCACCCCCCCACCCACCCACCCACCCCCCACCCACCCACCCACTCACCCACCCACCCACCCACTCACCCACTCACTCACTCACCCACTCACCCACCCACTCACTCACTCACCCACCCACTCACCCACCCACTCACCCACCCACTCACCCACCCACCCACCCACCCACTCACCCACCCACACCACTCACCCACTCACTCACCCACTCACCCACCCACCCACTCACCCACCCACCCACCCACCCACCCACCCACTCACCCACCCACCCACCCACCCACTCACCCAGCCACCCACCCACTCACCCACCCACCCACCCACCCACCCACCCACTCACCCACCCACCCACTCACCCACCCACCCACTCACCCACCCACCCACTCACTCACTCACTCTCTCACCCACCCACCCACCCACTCACCACCACCCACCCACTCACCCACTCACCACCACCACCACCCACTCACCCACCACCCACTCACCCACTCACCCACCCACCCACCCACCCACTCACCCACCCACCCACTCACCCACCCATCCACTCACCCACCCACCCACCCACTCACCCACTCACCCACCCACTCACCCACCCACTCACCCCCCACCTTCCAGGCTTTTCGTTTTTCGACCCGGCCGACGCGGCTTGCCAGGGAATCCTCGCCGACCCGTCCACCTCAGTGGCTCAGCTGTTCGCGGTTGTGCGTCAGTGGGTACCACAGGTGCAACAGAGAGTGGAGCTCATCGGAGAGCAGGTGGGTGGGTGGGTGGGTGAGTGGGTGGGTGAGTGGGTGGGTGGGTGGGTGAGTGGGTGGGTGAGTGGGTGGGTGGGTGAGTGAGTGGGTGGGTGGGTGGGGGGTAGGTGAGTTGGTGGGTGGGGGGTGAGTGTCTGTGTGGGTGGGTGGGTGGGTGAGTGAGTGGGTGGGTGAGTGTGTGGGTGGGGGGGTGGGTGGGTGAGTGTGTGGGTGGGGGGGTGGGTGAGTGTCTGGGTGGGTGAGTGTGTGAGTGAGTGGGTGGGTGGGTGAGTGTGTGAGTGGGTGGGTGGGTGGGTGACTGTGTGCTTGGGTGAGTGGTGGGTGGGGGGATGAGTGTGTGCTTGGGTTAGTGGGTGGGTGAGTGTGTGGGTGGGTGAGTGGGTGAGTGAGTGAGTGGGTGGGTGAGTGGGTGGGTGGGTGGGTGAGTGGGTGGGTGAGTGGGTGGGTGAGTGGGTGGGTGGGGGGGTGAGTGGGTGGGTGGGTGAGTGGGTGAGTGGGTGAGTGAGTGGGTGAGTGGGTGGGTGAGTGTGTGGGTGGGGGGGTGGGTGGGTGAGTGTGTGGGTGTGGGGGTGGGTGAGTGTCTGGGTGGGTTGGTTGGTGAGTGGGTGGCTCGGTCTGTGGGTGGGTGAGTGTCTCAGTGTGGGTGTCTATGGGTCTCTGTGTGGGTCTCTATGAGTCTGTGTGGGTCTCTATGAGTCTCTGTGTGGGTCTCTATGAGTCTCTGTGTGGGTCTCTATGAGTCTGTGTGGGTCTCTATGAGTCTCTGTGTGGGTCTCTATGGGTCTCTGTGTGGGTGTCTATGGGTCTCTGTGTGGGTCTCTATGAGTGTCTCTGTGTGGGTCTCTGAGTCTCTGTGTGGGTCTCTATGAGTCTCTGTGTGGGTCTCTATGAGTCTCTGTGTGGGTCTCTATGAGTGTCTATGGGTCTCTGTGTGGGTCTCTATGAGTGTCTCTGTGTGGGTGTCTATGAGTCTCTGTGTGGGTGTCTATGAGTCTCTGTGTGGGTGTCTATGAGTCTCTGTGTGGGTCTCTATGAGTCTCTGTGTGGGTGTCTATGAGTCTCTGTGTGGGTCTCTATGAGTGTCTATGGGTCTCTGTGTGGGTCTCTATGAGTCTCTGTGTGGGTGTCTATGAGTCTCTGTGTGGGTGTCTATGAGTCTCTGTGTGGGTCTCTATGAGTCTCTGTGTGGGTGTCTATGAGTCTCTGTGTGGGTCTCTATGAGTGTCTATGGGTCTCTGTGTGGGTGTCTATGAGTCTCTGTGTGGGTGTCTATGAGTCTCTGTGTGGGTGTCTATGAGTCTCTGTGTGGGTCTCTATGAGTCTCTGTGTGGGTGTCTATGAGTCTCTGTGTGGGTCTCTATGAGTGTCTATGGGTCTCTGTGTGGGTCTCTATGAGTTTCTCTGTGTGGGTCTCTATGAGTCTCTGTGTGGGTCTCTATGAGTGTCTATGGGTCTCTGTGTGGGTCTCTATGAGTGTCTCTGTGTGGGTGTCTATGAGTCTCTGTGTGGGTGTCTATGAGTCTCTGTGTGGGTCTCTATGAGTGTCTCTGTGCGGGTCTCTATGAGTCTCTGTGTGGGTCTCTATGAGTGTCTATGGGTCTCTGTGTGGGTCTCTATGAGTGTCTCTGTGTGGGTCTCTATGAGTGTCTCTGTGTGGGTGTCTATGAGTCTCTGTGTGGGTGTCTATGAGTCTCTGTGTGGGTCTCTATGAGTGTCTCTGTGCGGGTCTCTATGAGTCTCTGTGTGGGTCTCTATGAGTGTCTATGGGTCTCTGTGTGGGTCTCTATGAGTGTCTCTGTGTGGGTGTCTATGAGTGTCTCTGTGTGGGTGTCTATGGGTCTCTGTGTGGGTCTCTATGAGTGTCTATGGGTCTCTGTGTGGGGCTCTATGAGTGTCTCTGTGTGGGTGTCTATGAGTCTCTGTGTGGGTCTCTATGAGTGTCTCTGTGTAGGTCTCTATGAATGTCTCTGTGTGGGTCTCTACGAGTCTATGAGTCTCTGTGTGGGTGTCTATGGGTCTCTGTTTGGGTCTCTATGGGTCTCTGTGTGGGTCTCTATGGGTCTCTGTGTGGGTGTCTATGAGTCTCTGTGTGGGTCTCTATGAGTGTCTCTGTGTAGGTCTCTATGAATGTCTCTGTGCGGGTCTCTATGAGTCTCTATGAGTCTCTGTGTGGGTGTCTATGGGTCTCTGTTTGGGTCTCTATGGGTCTCTGTGTGGGTCTCTATGGGTCTCTGTGTGGGTCTCTATGGGTCTCTGTGTGGGTCTCTATGAGTCTCTGTGCGGGTCTCTATGAATGTCTCTGTGTGGGTCTCTATGGGTCTCTGTGTGGGTGTCTATGGGTCTCTGTGTGGGTCTCTATGAGTGTCTCTGTGCGGGTCTCTATGGGTCTCTGTGTGGGTCTCTATGAGTGTCTATGGGTCTCTGTGTGGGTCTCTATGAGTGTCTCTGTGTGGGTCTCTATGAGTCTCTGTGTGGGTCTCTATGAGTGTCTATGGGTCTCTGTGTGGGTCTCTATGAGTGTCTCTGTGTGGGTGTCTATGAGTGTCTCTGTGTGGGTGTCTATGGGTCTCTGTGTGGGTCTCTATGAGTGTCTATGGGTCTCTGTGTGGGTCTCTATGAGTGTCTCTGTGTGGGTGTCTATGAGTCTCTGTGTGGGTCTCTATGAGTGTCTCTGTGTAGGTCTCTATGAATGTCTCTGTGCGGGTCTCTACGAGTCTATGAGTCTCTGTGTGGGTGTCTATGGGTCTCTGTTTGGGTCTCTATGGGTCTCTGTGTGGGTCTCTATGGGTCTCTGTGTGGGTGTCTATGAGTCTCTGTGTGGGTCTCTATGAGTGTCTCTGTGTAGGTCTCTATGAATGTCTCTGTGCGGGTCTCTATGAGTCTCTATGAGTCTCTGTGTGGGTGTCTATGGGTCTCTGTTTGGGTCTCTATGGGTCTCTGTGTGGGTCTCTATGGGTCTCTGTGTGGGTCTCTATGGGTCTCTGTGTGGGTCTCTATGAGTCTCTGTGCGGGTCTCTATGAATGTCTCTGTGTGGGTCTCTATGGGTCTCTGTGTGGGTGTCTATGGGTCTCTGTGTGGGTCTCTATGAGTGTCTCTGTGCGGGTCTCTATGGGTCTCTGTGTGGGTCTCTATGAGTGTCTATGGGTCTCTGTGTGGGTCTCTATGAGTGTCTCTGTGTGGGTCTCTATGAGTCTCTGTCTGGGTCTCTATGAGTGTCTATGGGTCTCTGTGTGGGTCTCTATGAGTGTCTCTGTGCGGGTCTCTATGGGTCTCTGTGTGGGTGTCTATGAGTCTCTGTGCGGGTCTCTATGAGTCTCTGTGTGGGTGTCTATGAGTCTCTGTGTGGGTCTCTATGAGTCTCTGTGTGGGTCTCTATGAGTGTCTATGGGTCTCTGTGTGGGTCTCTATGAGTGTCTCTGTGTGGGTGTCTATGAGTCTCTGTGTGGGTGTCTATGAGTCTCTGTGTGGGTCTCTATGAGTCTCTGTGTGGGTGTCTATGAGTCTCTGTGTGGGTCTCTATGAGTGTCTATGGGTCTCTGTGTGGGTCTCTATGAGTCTCTGTGTGGGTGTCTATGAGTCTCTGTGTGGGTGTCTATGAGTCTCTGTGTGGGTCTCTATGAGTCTCTGTGTGGGTGTCTATGAGTCTCTGTGTGGGTCTCTATGAGTGTCTATGGGTCTCTGTGTGGGTCTCTATGAGTGTCTCTGTGTGGGTCTCTATGAGTCTCTGTGTGGGTCTCTATGAGTGTCTATGGGTCTCTGTTTGGGTCTCTATGAGTGTCTCTGTGCGGGTCTCTATGGGTCTCTGTGTGGGTGTCTATGAGTCTCTGTGCGGGTCTCTATGAATGTCTCTGTGCGGGTCTCTATGAGTGTCTCTGTGTGGGTCTCTATGAGTGTTTCTGTGTGGGTCTCTATGAGTCTCTGTGTGGGTCTCTATGAGTGTCTATGGGTCTCTGTGTGGGTCTCTATGAGTGTCTCTGTGTGGGTGTCTATGAGTCTCTGTGTGGGTGTCTATGAGTCTCTGTGCGGGTCTCTATGAATGTCTCTGTGCGGGTCTCTACGAGTCTATGAGTCTCTGTGTGGGTGTCTATGGGTCTCTGTGTGGGTCTCTATGAGTCTCTGTGTGGGTGTCTATGAGTCTCTGTGTGGGTCTCTATGAGTGTCTATGGGTCTCTGTGTGGGTCTCTATGAGTCTCTGTGTGGGTCTCTATGAGTGTCTCTGTGTGGGTCTCTATGAATGTCTCTGTGCGGGTCTCTATGAGTGTCTATGGGTCTCTGTGTGGGTCTCTATGAGTGTCTCTGTGTGGGTGTCTATGAGTCTCTGTGTGGGTGTCTATGAGTCTCTGTGCGGGTCTCTATGAATGTCTCTGTGCGGGTCTCTATGTTGCTACAGATGCTGCTTCGAGACTTCAACGTCAACGACAGAGACGGACTCACCGACATGACGCTGCTCCACTATGCTTGCAAGGCCGGAGCTCAGGGAGTTGGTGAGACCCATAGAGACCCACAGAGACACACAGAGACCCATAGAGACCCATAGAGACCCACAGAGACACACAGAGACCCACAGACACACACAGAGACCCACAGAGACCCACACAGAGACCCATAGAGACCCACACAGAGACCCATAGAGACCCACAGAGACTCACACAGAGACCCATAGAGACCCACACAGAGACCCATAGAGACTCACAGAGACACACAGAGACCCATAGAGACCCACAGACACCCACAGAGACACAGAGACCCATAGAGACCCATAGAGACCCACACAGAGACCCATAGAGACCCACACAGAGACCCATAGAGACCCACAGAGACTCACACAGAGACCCATAGAGACCCACACAGAGACCCATAGAGACTCACAGAGACACACAGAGACCCATAGAGACCCACAGACACCCACAGAGACACAGAGACCCATAGAGACCCATAGAGACCCATAGAGACACATAGAGAATCACAGAGACCCATAGAGACTCACAGATACCCATAGAGACTCACAGAGACAGAGACACACAGAGACACATAAACACACACAGAGTCCCACAGAGACACAGAGACCCATAGAGACCCATAGAGACTCACAGAGACCCATAGAGACTCACAGAGACCCACAGAGACCCATAGAGACCCATAGAGACTCACAGAGACCCATAGAGACTCACAGAGACCCATAGAGACTCACAGAGACACACAGAGTCCCACAGAGACACAGAGACCCATAGAGACCCATAGAGATCCACAGAGACCCATAGAGACCCACAGAGACCCATAGAGACCCACAGAGACACTTAGAGACACACAGAGACACACAGAGACCCATAGAGACCCACACAGAGACACCCATAGAGACCCACACAGAGACACTCATAGAGACCCACAGAGACCCATAGAGACACACAGAGACACACAGAGACCCATAGAGACACACAGAGACACACAGAGAGACACAGATACACAGAGACACACAGAGACCCACAGAGACACACAGAGAGACACAGATACACAGAGACACACAGAGACCCACAGACACACACAGAGACCCACAGAGACCCACACAGAGACCCATAGAGACCCACACAGAGACCCATAGAGACCCACAGAGACTCATAGACACCCATAGAGACTCACAGAGACACACAGAGACCCATAGAGACCCACAGACACCCACAGAGACACAGAGACCCATAGAGACCCATAGAGACCCATAGAGACCCATAGAGACACATAGAGACTCACAGAGACCCATAGAGACTCACAGATACCCATAGAGACTCACAGAGACAGAGACACACAGAGACACATAAACACACACAGAGACCCACAGAGACACAGAGACCCATAGAGACCCATAGAGACTCACAGAGACCCATAGAGACTCACAGAGACCCACAGAGACACACAGAGACAGAGACACACAAAGACACATAAACACACAAAGAGACCCACAGAGACACAGAGATCCACAGAGACACATAGAGACACACAGAGACCCATAGAGACCCACAGAGATCCACAGAGACACATAGAGACACACAGAGACCCATAGAGACCCACAGAGACACACAGAGATACACAGACACACAGAGACACACAGAGACCCACAGAGACACACAGAAACCCATAGAGACACATAGAGATCCACAGAGACCCATAGAGACCCACAGAGACACACAGAGACCCACAGAGACACACAGAGAGACACAGATACACAGAGACACACAGAGACCCACAGACACACACAGAGAGACACAGAGACCCACAGAGACCCATAGAGACCCATAGAGACACATAGAGACACACAGAGATACATAGAGACACGCAGAGACCCATAGAGACACACAGAGACACACAGAGACACACAGAGACACACAGAGAGACACAGAGACACAGAGACACACAGATACCCACAGACACACACAGAGACCCATAGAGACCCACAGAGACACAAAGACACACACAGACACACAGAGACCCATAGAGACCCACAGAGACACACAGAGACACATAAACACACACAGAGACCCACAGAGACCCATAGAGACTCACAGAGACCCATAGAGACCCACAGAGACCCACAGAGACCCATAGAGACCCACAGAGACCCACAGAGACCCATAGAGACTCAAAGAGACCCATAGAGACCCACAGAGACCCACAGAGACCCACAGAGATGCAGAGACACACAGAGACCCATAGAGACCCATAGAGATCCATAGAGACCCATAGAGACCCATAGAGACACACAGAGACCCATAGAGACCCATAGAGACCCATAGAGACACACAGAGACCCATAGAGACACACAGAGACTCACAGAGATCCATAGAGATCCATAGAGACCCATAGAGACCCATAGAGACCCATAGAGACACACAGAGACTCACAGAGACCCATAGAGACCCATAGAGACACACAGACCCATAGAGACTCATAGAGACACACAGAGACCCACAGAGACGCAGAGACACACAGAGACTCACAGAGACCCATAGAGACCCATAGAGACCCACAGAGACCCACAGAGACCCACAGAGACACACAGAGACCCACAGAGACACACAGAGACCCACAGAGACCCACAGAGACACACAGAGACCCACAGAGACCCACAGAGACCCACAGAGACTCACAGAGACGCACAGAGACGCACAGAGACCCACAGAGACACACAGAGAGACACAGAGACCCACAGAGACCCACAGAGACACACAGAGACCCACAGAGACACACAGAGACACACAGAGACCCACAGAGACACACAGAGACCCACAGAGACCCACAGAGACACACAGAGACAGAGACACACAAAGACACATAAACACACACAGAGACCCACAGAGACACAGAGATCCACAGAGACACATAGAGACACACAGAGACCCATAGAGACCCACAGAGATCCACAGAGACACATAGAGACACACAGAGACCCATAGAGACCCACAGAGACACACAGAGATACACAGACACACAGAGACACACAGAGACCCACAGAGACACACAGAAACCCATAGAGACACATAGAGATCCACAGAGACCCATAGAGACCCACAGAGACACACAGAGACCCACAGAGACACACAGAGAGACACAGATACACAGAGACACACAGAGACCCACAGACACACACAGAGAGACACAGAGACCCACAGAGACCCATAGAGACCCATAGAGACACATAGAGACACACAGAGATACATAGAGACACGCAGAGACCCATAGAGACACACAGAGACACACAGAGACACACAGAGACACACAGAGAGACACAGAGACACAGAGACACACAGATACCCACAGACACACACAGAGACCCATAGAGACCCACAGAGACACAAAGACACACACAGACACACAGAGACCCATAGAGACCCACAGAGACACACAGAGACACATAAACACACACAGAGACCCACAGAGACCCATAGAGACTCACAGAGACCCATAGAGACCCACAGAGACCCACAGAGACCCATAGAGACCCACAGAGACCCACAGAGACCCATAGAGACTCAAAGAGACCCATAGAGACCCACAGAGACCCACAGAGACCCACAGAGATGCAGAGACACACAGAGACCCATAGAGACCCATAGAGATCCATAGAGACCCATAGAGACCCATAGAGACACACAGAGACCCATAGAGACCCATAGAGACCCATAGAGACACACAGAGACCCATAGAGACACACAGAGACTCACAGAGATCCATAGAGATCCATAGAGACCCATAGAGACCCATAGAGACCCATAGAGACACACAGAGACTCACAGAGACCCATAGAGACCCATAGAGACACACAGACCCATAGAGACTCATAGAGACACACAGAGACCCACAGAGACGCAGAGACACACAGAGACTCACAGAGACCCATAGAGACCCATAGAGACACACAGAGACCCACAGAGACCCACAGAGACCCACAGAGACACACAGAGACCCACAGAGACACACAGAGACCCACAGAGACCCACAGAGACACACAGAGACCCACAGAGACCCACAGAGACCCACAGAGACTCACAGAGACGCACAGAGACGCACAGAGACCCACAGAGACACACAGAGAGACACAGAGACCCACAGAGACCCACAGAGACACACAGAGACCCACAGAGACACACAGAGACCCACAGAGACCCACAGAGACACACAGAGACCCACAGAGACCCACAGAGACACACAGAGACAGAGACACACAAAGACACATAAACACACACAGAGACCCACAGAGACACAGAGATCCACAGAGACACATAGAGACACACAGAGACCCATAGAGACCCACAGAGATCCACAGAGACACATAGAGACACACAGAGACCCATAGAGACCCACAGAGACACACAGAGATACACAGACACACAGAGACACACAGAGACCCACAGAGACACACAGAAACCCATAGAGACACATAGAGATCCACAGAGACCCATAGAGACCCACAGAGACACACAGAGACCCACAGAGACACACAGAGAGACACAGATACACAGAGACACACAGAGACCCACAGACACACACAGAGAGACACAGAGACCCACAGAGACCCATAGAGACCCATAGAGACACATAGAGACACACAGAGATACATAGAGACACGCAGAGACCCATAGAGACACACAGAGACACACAGAGACACACAGAGACACACAGAGAGACACAGAGACACAGAGACACACAGATACCCACAGACACACACAGAGACCCATAGAGACCCACAGAGACACAAAGACACACACAGACACACAGAGACCCATAGAGACCCACAGAGACACACAGAGACACATAAACACACACAGAGACCCACAGAGACCCATAGAGACTCACAGAGACCCATAGAGACCCACAGAGACCCACAGAGACCCATAGAGACCCACAGAGACCCACAGAGACCCATAGAGACTCAAAGAGACCCATAGAGACCCACAGAGACCCACAGAGACCCATAGAGATCCATAGAGACCCATAGAGACCCATAGAGACACACAGAGACCCATAGAGACCCATAGAGACCCATAGAGACACACAGAGACCCATAGAGACACACAGAGACTCACAGAGATCCATAGAGATCCATAGAGACCCATAGAGACCCATAGAGACCCATAGAGACACACAGAGACTCACAGAGACCCATAGAGACCCATAGAGACACACAGACCCATAGAGACTCATAGAGACACACAGAGACCCACAGAGACGCAGAGACACACAGAGACTCACAGAGACCCATAGAGACCCATAGAGACACACAGAGACCCACAGAGACCCACAGAGACCCACAGAGACACACAGAGACCCACAGAGACACACAGAGACCCACAGAGACCCACAGAGACACACAGAGACCCACAGAGACCCACAGAGACTCACAGAGACGCACAGAGACGCACAGAGACCCACAGAGACACACAGAGAGACACAGAGACCCACAGAGACCCACAGAGACACACAGAGACCCACAGAGACACACAGAGACACACAGAGACCCACAGAGACACACAGAGACCCACAGAGACCCACAGAGACACACAGAGACCCACAGAGACCCACAGAGACCCACAGAGACTCACAGAGACGCACAGAGACGCACAAAGACACACAGAGACACACAGAGACCCACAGAGACTCACAGAGACACTCAGAGACCCACAGAGACCCACAGAGACCCACAGAGACCCACAAAGACCCACAGAGACCCATAGAGACCCATAGAGACTCACAGAGACCCACAGAGACGCACAGAGACCCACAAGAGACCCGCAGAGACCCACAGAGACACGCAGAGACCCACAGAGACCCACAGAGACCCACAGAGACCCACAGAGACACGCAGAGACCCATAGAGACCCATAGAGACACACAGAGACACACAGAGACCCATAGAGACCCATAGAGACCCATAGAGACACACAGAGACACACAGAGACACACAGAGACCCATAGAGACCCATAGAGACCCATAGAGACACACAGAGAGACACAGAGACCCATAGAGACCCATAGAGACCCATAGAGACACACAGAGACACACAGAGACCCATAGAGACCCATAGAGACCCATAGAGACACACAGAGAGACACAGAGACACAGAAACACACAGAGAAACACAGAGACCCACAGAGACCCACAGAGACACACAGAGACCCATAGAGACCCACAGAGACCCACAGAGACACACAGAGACCCACAGAGACCCACAGAGACCCACAGAGACACACAGAGACCCACAGAGACCCACAGAGACACACAGAGACTCAGAGACCCACAGAGACCCACAGAGACTCACAGAGACACACAGAGACTCAGAGACACACTGAGACCCACAGAGACCCACAGAGACCCATAGAGACCCACAGAGACCCACAGAGACACACAGAGACACACAGAGACCCATAGAGACCCATAGAGACACACAGAGAGACACAGAGACACAGAAACACACAGAGAAACACAGAGACCCACAGAGACCCACAGAGACACACAGAGACCCACAGAGACCCACAGAGACACACAGAGACCCACAGAGACCCACAGAGACCCACAGAGACCCACAGAGACTCACAGAGACTCAGAGACTCACAGAGACCCACAGAGACTCACAGAGACCCACAGAGACCCACAGAGACCCACAGAGACCCACAGAGACACACAGAGACACACAGAGACCCATAGAGACCCATAGAGACACAGAGAGACCCACAGAGACCCACAGAGACCCACAGAGACACGCAGAGACCCATAGAGACCCATAGAGACCCATAGAGACACACAGAGACACACAGAGACCCATAGAGACCCATAGAGACCCATAGAGACACACAGAGACACACAGAGACACACAGAGACCCATAGAGACCCATAGAGACCCATAGAGACCCACAAGAGACCCGCAGAGACCCACAGAGACACGCAGAGACCCATAGAGACCCACAGAGACCCACAGAGACCCACAGAGACCCACAGAGACACGCAGAGACCCATAGAGACCCATAGAGACCCATAGAGACACACAGAGACACACAGAGACCCATAGAGACTCACAGAGACCCATAGAGACCCACAGAGACCCATAGAGACCCACAGAGACCCATAGAGACCCACAGAGACCCACAGAGACCCATAGAGACACACAGAGACACACAGAGACCCACAGAGACACACAGAGACCCATAGAGACCCACAGAGACCCATAGAGACACACAGAGACACACAGAGACCCATAGAGACCCACAGAGACCCATAGAGACACACAGAGACCCACAGAGACCCATAGAGACCCACAGAGACACACAGAGACCCATAGAGACCCACAGAGACACACAGAGACCCATAGAGACACACAGAGACACACAGAGACCCATAGAGACACACAGAGACACACAGAGACCCATAGAGACCCACAGAGACACACAGAGAACCACAGAGACCCATAGAGACCCACAGAGAGACACACAGAGACCCATAGAGACACACAGAGACCCATAGAGACCCACAGAGACACACAGAGACCCATAGAGACCCACAGAGACCCACAGAGACACTTAGAGACACACAGAGACACACAGAGACCCATAGAGACACACAGAGACACACAGAGACCCACAGAGACACACAGAGACACACAGAGACCCATAGAGACACACAGAGACCCATAGAGACCCACAGAGAGACACACAGAGACCCACAGAGACACACAGAGACACACAGAGACCCATAGAGACCCACAGAGACCCACAGAGACACTTAGAGACACACAGAGACACACAGAGACCCATAGAGACACACAGAGACACACATAGACCCATAGAGACACACAGGGACCCATAGAGACCCACAAAGAGACACAGAGACCCATAGAGACACACAGAGACCCATAGAGACCCACAGAGACACACAGAGACCCATAGAGACCCACAGAGACCCACAGAGACACTTAGAGACACACAGAGACACACAGAGACCCATAGAGACACACAGAGACACACAGAGACCCATAGAGACCCACAGAGACACACAGAGACCCATAGAGACACACAGAGACACACAGAGACCCACAGAGACCCATAGAGACCCATAGAGACCCACAGAAACACACAGAGACCCATAGAGACACACAGAGACCCACAGAGACCCACAGAGACCCACAGAGACCCATAGAGACCCACAGAGACCCACAGAGACCCATAGAGACCCACAGAGACCCATAGAGACACTTAGAGACACACAGAGACACACAGAGACCCATAGAGACACACAGAGACACACAGAGACCCACAGAGACCCATAGAGACCCATAGAGACCCACAGAGACACACAGAGACCCATAGAGACTCACAGAGACACACAGAGACCCATAGAGACCCATAGAGACTCACAGAGACACACAGAGACACACAGAGAGACACAGAGACCCATAGAGATACACAGAGTCCCACAGAGACCCATAGAGACACAGAGACACACAGAGACTCACAGAGACCGATAGAGACACACAGAGACCCACAGACACACTTAGAGACACACAGAGACACATAGAGACCCATAGAGACCCATAGACACCCACAGAGACCCATATAGACACACAGAGACACACAGAGAGACACATAGAGACCCATAGAGACCCATAGACACCCACAGAGACCCATAGAGACACACAGAGACACACAGAGACCCATAGAGACCCACAGAGACCCATAGAGACCCATAGACACCCACAGAGACCCATGGAGACACACAGAGACACTTAGAGACACACAGAGACCCACAGAGACCCATAGACACCCACAGAGACCCATAGAGACACACAGAGACACACATAGACCCACAGAGACCCATAGAGACCCACAGAGACCCACAGAGACCCATAGAGACACACAGAGACACACAGAGACCCACAGAGACCCATAGAGACCCACAGAGACCCACAGAGAGACACATAGACCCATAGAGACTCACAGAGAGACACAGAGACCCACAGAGAGACACAGAGACACACAGAGACCCATAGAGACCCACAGAGACACACAGAGACCCACAGAGACCCACAGAGACCCATAGAGACCCATAGAGACCCACAGAGACACAGAGACACATAGATACCCATAGAGACCCATAGAGACCCACAGAGACACACAGAGACCCACAGAGACCCACAGAGACCCATAGAGACCCACAGAGACCCATAGAGACACAGAGACGCACAGAGACCCACAGAGACCCATAGAGACCCATAGAGACCCACAGAGACACACAGAGACCCACAGAGACCCACAGAGATCCATAGAGACCCACAGAGACACACAGAGAGACACAGAGACACACAGAGAGACACAGAGACCCATAGAGACACACAGAGAGACACAGAGACACACAGAGACACACAGAGACCTACAGAGACACACAGAGAGACACAGAGACACACAGAGACACACAGAGACCTACAGAGACACACAGAGATCCACAGAGACACACAGAGACTCACAGAGACTCACAGAGACACACAGAGACTCACATAGACCCACAGAGACCCACAGAGACCCACAGAGACACGCAGAGACCGATAGAGACACACAGAGAGACACAGAGACCCATAGAGACCCACAGAGATCCATAGAGATCCATAGAGACCCACAGAGATACACAGAGACCCACAGAGACACGCAGAGACACACAGAGACCCACAGAGACACACAGAGACACACAGAGACACACAGAAAATGACAGAGACTCACAGAGACACACAGAGACACTTAGAGACACACAGAGACCCACAGAGACCCATAGACACCCACAGAGACCCATAGAGACACACAGAGACACACATAGACCCACAGAGACCCATAGAGACCCACAGAGACCCACAGAGACCCATAGAGACACACAGAGACACACAGAGACCCACAGAGACCCATAGAGACCCACAGAGACCCACAGAGAGACACATAGACCCATAGAGACTCACAGAGAGACACAGAGACCCACAGAGACACACAGAGACCCATAGAGACCCACAGAGACACACAGAGACCCACAGAGACCCACAGAGACCCATAGAGACCCATAGAGACCCACAGAGACACATAGATACCCATAGAGACCCATAGAGACCCACAGAGACACACAGAGACCCACAGAGACCCACAGAGACCCATAGAGACCCATAGAGACCCACAGAGACCCATAGAGACACAGAGACCCACAGAGACCCACAGAGACCCATAGAGACCCATAGAGACCCACAGAGACACACAGAGACCCACAGAGACCCACAGAGATCCATAGAGACCCACAGAGACACACAGAGAGACACAGAGACACACAGAGAGACACAGAGACCCATAGAGACACACAGAGAGACACAGAGACACACAGAGACACACAGAGACCTACAGAGACACACAGAGAGACACAGAGACACACAGAGACACACAGAGACACACAGAGACCCACAGAGACCCATAGAGACCCACAGAGACCCATAGAGACACAGAGACGCACAGAGACCCACAGAGACCCATAGAGACCCATAGAGACCCACAGAGACACACAGAGACCCACAGAGACCCACAGAGATCCATAGAGACCCACAGAGACACACAGAGAGACACAGAGACACACAGAGAGACACAGAGACCCATAGAGACACACAGAGAGACACAGAGACACACAGAGACACACAGAGACCTACAGAGACACACAGAGAGACACAGAGACACACAGAGACACACAGAGACCTACAGAGACACACAGAGATCCACAGAGACACACAGAGACTCACAGAGACTCACAGAGACTCACAGAGACACACAGAGACTCACAGAGACCCACAGAGACCCACAGAGACCCACAGAGACACGCAGAGACCGATAGAGACACACAGAGAGACACAGAGACCCATAGAGACCCACAGAGATCCATAGAGATCCATAGAGACCCACAGAGATACACAGAGACCCACAGAGACACGCAGAGACACACAGAGACCCACAGAGACACACAGAGACACACAGAGACACACAGAAAATGACAGAGACTCACAGAGACACACAGAGACACTTAGAGACACACAGAGACCCACAGAGACCCATAGACACCCACAGAGACCCATAGAGACACACAGAGACACACATAGACCCACAGAGACCCATAGAGACCCACAGAGACCCACAGAGACCCATAGAGACACACAGAGACACACAGAGACCCACAGAGACCCATAGAGACCCACAGAGACCCACAGAGAGACACATAGACCCATAGAGACTCACAGAGAGACACAGAGACCCACAGAGACACACAGAGACCCATAGAGACCCACAGAGACACACAGAGACCCACAGAGACCCACAGAGACCCATAGAGACCCATAGAGACCCACAGAGACACAGAGACACATAGATACCCATAGAGACCCATAGAGACCCACAGAGACACACAGAGACCCACAGAGACCCACAGAGACCCATAGAGACCCATAGAGACCCACAGAGACCCATAGAGACACAGAGACCCACAGAGACCCACAGAGACCCATAGAGACCCATAGAGACCCACAGAGACACACAGAGACCCACAGAGACCCACAGAGATCCATAGAGACCCACAGAGACACACAGAGAGACACAGAGACACACAGAGAGACACAGAGACCCATAGAGACACACAGAGAGACACAGAGACACACAGAGACACACAGAGACCTACAGAGACACACAGAGAGACACAGAGACACACAGAGACACACAGAGACACACAGAGACCCATAGAGACTCACAGAGACTCACAGAGACTCACAGAGACACACAGAGACTCACAGAGACTCACAGAGACCCACAGAGACCCACAGAGACCCACAGAGACACGCAGAGACCGATAGAGACACACAGAGAGACACAGAGACCCATAGAGACCCACAGAGATCCATAGAGATCCATAGAGACCCACAGAGATACACAGAGACCCACAGAGACACGCAGAGACACACAGAGACACACAGAAAATGACAGAGACTCACAGAGACACACAGAGACACTTAGAGACACACAGAGACCCACAGAGACCCATAGACACCCACAGAGACCCATAGAGACACACAGAGACACACATAGACCCACAGAGACCCATAGAGACCCACAGAGACCCTCAGAGACCCATAGAGACACACAGAGACACACAGAGACCCACAGAGACCCATAGAGACCCACAGAGACCCACAGAGAGACACATAGACCCATAGAGACTCACAGAGAGACACAGAGACCCACAGAGAGACACAGAGACACACAGAGACCCATAGAGACCCACAGAGACACACAGAGACCCACAGAGACCCACAGAGACCCATAGAGACCCATAGAGACCCACAGAGACACAGAGACACATAGATACCCATAGAGACCCATAGAGACCCACAGAGACACACAGAGACCCACAGAGACCCACAGAGACCCATAGAGACCCATAGAGACCCACAGAGACCCATAGAGACACAGAGACCCACAGAGACCCACAGAGACCCATAGAGACCCATAGAGACCCACAGAGACACACAGAGACCCACAGAGACCCACAGAGATCCATAGAGACCCACAGAGACACACAGAGAGACACAGAGACACACAGAGAGACACAGAGACCCATAGAGACACACAGAGAGACACAGAGACACACAGAGACACACAGAAACCTACAGAGACACACAGAGAGACACAGAGACACACAGAGACACACAGAGACACACAGAGACACACAGAGACCCATAGAGACTCACAGAGACTCACAGAGACACACAGAGACTCACAGAGACTCACAGAGACCCACAGAGACCCACAGAGACCCACAGAGACACGCAGAGACCGATAGAGACACACAGAGAGACACAGAGACCCATAGAGACCCACAGAGATCCATAGAGATCCATAGAGACCCACAGAGATACACAGAGACCCACAGAGACACGCAGAGACACACAGACACCCACAGAGACACACAGAGACACACAGAGACACACAGAAAATGACAGAGACTCACAGAGACACACAGAGACACGCAGAGACACACAGAGACCCACAGAGACCCACAGAGACTCACAGAGACCCACAGAAACCCACAGAAACTCACAGAGATACACAGAGACACACAGAGACCCGCAGAGACCCACAGACTCACAGAGACCCACAGAGATACACAGAGACACACAGAGACCCACAGAGACACACAGAGAGACACAGAGAGACACAGAGACCCATAGAGACACACAGAGACACACAGAGAGACACAGAGACAGACAGAGACCCAGAGACCCACAGAGACACACAGAGACACACAGTGACACACAGAGACCCACAGAGACCCACAGAGACACGCAGAGTCTCATAGAGACCCACAGAGACCCACAGACACCCACAGAGACCCACAGAGACTCACAGAGACTCACAGAGCCCCACAGAGACTCACAGAGACCCACAGAGACCCACAGAGAGACACAGAGACACACAGAGACACACAGTGACACACAGAGACCCACAGAGACCCACAGAGACACACAGAGACACGCAGAGTCTCATAGAGACACACAGAGACACACAGAGAGACACAGAGACACACAGAGAGACACACAGTGACACACAGAGACACACAGAGACACACAGTGACCCACAGAGACACACAGCGACCCACAGAGACACACAGAGACCCACAGAGACCCACAGAGACCCACAGAGACCCATAAAGACCCACAGAGACACACAGAGACACACAGAGACTCACAGAGACCCATAAAGACCCACAGAGACCCATAAAAACGCACAGAGACACACAGAGACACACAGAGACACACAGAGACTCACAGAGACCCATAAAGACCCACAGAGACCCATAAAAACGCACAGAGACCCACAGAGACCCACAGAGACCCACAGAGACCCACAGAGACCCACGGAGACGCACAGAGACCCACAGAGACCCAAACTCATAGAGACCCACAGGGTCTGGATTGATCCCACGACCTCCCGCGTACCAGGCGAGGCAGTCAACATCTCATCAGGGTCGGGATCGATCCCACGACCTCCTGCGTACTAGGCGAGGCAGTCAACATCTCATCAGGGTCGGGATCGATCCCACGACCTCCTGCGTACCAGGCGAGGCAGTCAACATCTCACCAGGGTCGGGATCGAACCCACGACCTCCTGCGTACCAGGCGAGGCAGTCAACATCTCACCAGGGTCGGGATCGAACCCACGACCTCCTGCGTACCAGGCGAGGCAGTCAACATCTCACCAGGGTCGGGATCGATCCCACGACCTCCTGCGTACCAGGCGAGGCAGTCAACATCTCACCAGGGTCGGGATCGATCCCACGACCTCCTGCGTACCAGGCGAGGCAGTCAACATCTCACCAGGATCGGGATCGAACCCACGACCTCCTCGGTACCAGGCGAGGTAGTCAACATCTCATCAGGATCGGGATCGATCCCACGACCTCCTGTGTACCAGGCGAGGTAGTCAACATCTCATCAGGATCGGGATTGAACCCACGACCTCCTGCGTACCAGGCGAGGTAGTCAACATCTCATCAGGATCGGGATCGATCCCACGACCTCCTGTGTACCAGGCGAGGCAGTCAACATCTTATCAGGATCGGGATCGAACCCACGACCTCCTGTGTACCAGGCGAGGTAGTCAACATCTCATCAGGATCGGGATCGATCCCACGACCTCCTGTGTACCAGGCGAGGTAGTCAACATCTCATCAGGGTCGGGATCGAACCTACGACCTCCTGCGTACCAGGCGAGGTAGTCAACATCTCATCAGGATCGGGATTGAACCCACGACCTCCTGCGTACCAGGCGAGGTAGTCAACATCTCATCAGGATCGGGATCGAACCCACGACCTCCTGCGTACCAGGCGAGGTAGTCAACATCTCACCAGCGTCGGGATCGAACCCACGACCTCCTGTGTACCAGGCGAGGTAGTCAACATCTCACCAGGGTCGGGATCGAACCCACGACCTCCTGCGTACCAGGCGAGGTAGTCAACATCTCATCAGGGTCGGGATCGATCCCACGACCTCCCGCGTACCAGGCGAGGCAGTCAACATCTCATCAGGGTCGGGATCGATCCCACGACCTCCCGCGTACCAGGCGAGGTAGTCAACATCTCATCAGGGTCGGGATCGATCCCACGACCTCCCGCGTACCAGGCGAGGTAGTCAACATCTCATCAGGGTCGGGATCGATCCCACGACCTCCTGCGTACCAGGCGAGGCAGTCAACATCTCATCAGGGTCGGGATCGAACCCACGACCTCCTGTACACCAGGCGAGGCAGTCAACATCTTATCAGGGTCGGGATCGAACCCACGACCTCCTGCGTACCAGGCGAGGCAGTCAACATCTCATCAGGGTCGGGATCGATCCCACGACCTCCTGCGTACCAGGCGAGGCAGTCAACATCTCATCAGGATCGGGATCGAACCCACGACCTCCTGCGTACCAGGCGAGGTAGTCAACATCTCATCAGGGTCGGGATCGATCCCACGACCTCCTGCGTACCAGGCGAGGCAGTCAACATCTCATCAGGGTCGGGATCGAACCCACGACCTCCTGTGTACCAGGCGAGGCAGTCAACATCTCATCAGGGTCGGGATCGATCCCACGACCTCCTGCGTACCAGGCGAGGCAGTCAACATCTCATCAGGGTCGGGATCGAACCCACGACCTCCTGTGTACCAGGCGAGGCAGTCAACATCTCATCAGGGTCGGGATCGAACCCACGACCTCCTGTACACCAGGCGAGGTAGTCAACATCTCATCAGGGTCGGGATCGAACCCACGACCTCCTGCGTACCAGGCGAGGTAGTCAACATCTCATCAGGGTCGGGATCGAACCCACGACCTCCTGTACACCAGGCGAGGCAGTCAACATCTCACCAGGGTCGGGATCGAACCCACGACCTCCTGTGTACCAGGCGAGGTAGTCAACATCTCATCAGGATCGGGATTGAACCCACGACCTCCTGTACACCAGGCGAGGCAGTCAACATCTCACCAGGGTCGGGATCGAACCCACGACCTCCTGCGTACCAGGCGAGGCAGTCAACATCTCATCAGGGTCGGGATCGAACCCACGACCTCCTGCGTACCAGGCGAGGCAGTCAACATCTCATCAGGGTCGGGATCGATCCCACGACCTCCTGCGTACCAGGCGAGGTGGTCAACATCTCATCAGGGTCGGGATCGATCCCACGACCTCCTGCGTACCAGGCGAGGCAGTCAACATCTCATCAGGGTCGGGATCGAACCCACGACCTCCTGCATACCAGGCGAGGCAGTCAACATCTCATCAGGGTCGGGATCGAACCCACGACCTCCTGTACACCAGGCGAGGTAGTCAACATCTCACCAGGGTCGGGATCGAACCCACGACCTCCTGCGTACCAGGCGAGGTAGTCAACATCTCATCAGGGTCGGGATCGAACCCACGACCTCCTGCGTACCAGGCGAGGCAGTCAACATCTCTTCAGGGTCGGGATCGAACCCACGACCTCCTGCGCACCAGGCGAGGCAGTCAACATCTCATCAGGGTCGGGATCGAACCCACGACCTCCTGCGTACCAGGCGAGGCAGTCAACATCTCACCTGATGGTGACCCCGTCTCGACCTGTGTGTGTTCCCCTCCTGCCCGCAGGGTGTCCCGAGGCTGCAGGGCGCCTGGCCCAGCGACTCCTTGAGCTGGGAGCCGACCCAGCCGTGCGCTGCCGTTGGACGGACATGAACGCCCTGCACTACGCTGCCTACTTTGACAGCCCTGCACTCGTCAGGGTGCTGGCTCTCAGCATCAACCCGCCAGGTACCTGCTAAGTCAGTTAGTCAGTCAGTTAGTTAGTCAGTCAGTCACTCAGTCAGTCAGTCACTCAATCACTCACTCAGTCAGTTAGTTAGTTAGTCAGTTAGTTAGTCAGTTAGTCAGTTAGTTAGTTAGTCAGTCAGTTAGTTAGTCAGTTAGTTAGTCAGTCAGTTAGTTAGTTAGTTAGTCAGTCAGTTAGTTAGTCAGTTAGTTAGTCAGTCAGTTAGTTAGTTAGTCAGTCAGTCAGTTAGTTAGTCAGTCAGTCAGTCAGTTAGTTAGTTAGTTAGTCAATCAGTTAGTTAGTTAGTCAGTTAGTCAGTTAGTTAGTTAGTCAGTCAGTCAGTCAGTCAGTTAGTTAGTCAGTCAGTCAGTTAGTTAGTCAGTTAGTTAGTCAGTCAGTTAGTTAGTTAGTCAGTTAGTTAGTCAGTCAGTTAGTTAGTTAGTCAGTCAGTTAGTTAGTGAGTCAGTTAGTTAGTCAGTCAGTCAGTCAGTCAGTTAGTTAGTCAGTTAGTTAGTCAGTCAGTTAGTTAGTTAGTCAGTTAGTTAGTCAGTCAGTTAGTTAGTTAGTCAGTCAGTTAGTTAGTTAGTCAGTTAGTTAGTCAGTCAGTCAGTTAGTCAGTTAGTTAGTTAGTTAGTTAGTTTGTCAGTTAGTTAGTCAGTCAGTTTGTCAGTGAGTTAGTCAGTTAGTTAGTTAGTCAGTTAGTCAGTTAGTCAGTGAGTTAGTCAGTTAGTTAGTTAGTCAGTTAGTCAGTTAGTCAGTTAGTCAGTTAGTCAGTTAGTCAGTTAGTTAGTTAGACAGTTAGTCAGTCAGTTAGTTAGTTAGTTAGTCAGTCAGTTAGTCAGTTAGTTAGTTAGTTAGTCAGTTAGTCAGTTAGTCAGTTAGTTAGTCAGTTAGTCAGTCAGTTAGTTAATTAGTTAGTCAGTCAGTTAGTCAGTTAGTTAGTTAGTTAGTCAGTTAGTCAGTCAGTTAGTTAGTTAGTTAGTCAGTTAGTCAGTCAGTTAGTTAGTTAGTCAGTTAGTCAGTCAGTTAGTTAGTTAGTTAGTTAGTTAGTTAGTTAGTTAGTCAGTTAGTCAGTTAGTCAGTTAGTTAGTCAGTTAGTCAGTTAGTCAGTTAGTTAGTTAGTCAGTTAGTCAGTCAGTTAGTTAGCTAGTTAGTTAGTTAGTCAGTCAGTCAGTTAGTTAGTTAGTTAGTCAGTTAGTCAGTCAGTTAGTCAGTTAGTTAGTTAGTTAGTTAGTCAGTTAGTCAGTCAGTTAGTTAGTTAGTCAGTCAGTCAGTTAGTCAGTTAGTTAGTTAGTCAGTTAGTCAGTCAGTTAGTTAGTTAGTTAGTCAGTCAGTTAGTTAGTTAGTTAGTCAGTTAGTCAGTCAGTTAGTCAGTTAGTTAGTTAGTTAGTCAGTTAGTCAGTCAGTTAGTTAGTCAGTTAGTTAGTTAGTCAGTTAGTCAGTTAGTTAGTCAGTTAGTTAGTTAGTTAGTTAGTTAGTCAGTTAGTCAGTCAGTTAGTCAGTTAGTTAGTCAGTTAGTCAGTTAGTCAGTCAGTTAGTTAGTTAGTCAGTTAGTTAGTTAGTTAGTTAGTCAGTTAGTCAGTTAGTTAGTTAGTTAGTCAGTTAGTCAGTCAGTTAGTTAGTTAGTTAGTCAGTTAGTTAGTCAGTTAGTCAGTCAGTTAGTTAGTTAGTCAGTCAGTTAGTTAGTCAGTTAGTCAGTCAGTTAGTTAGTTAGTCAGTCAGTTAGTTAGTTAGTCAGTCAGTCAGTTAGTTAGTCAGTTAGTTAGTTAGTCAGTTAGTTAGTCAGTCAGTTAGTTAGTCAGTTAGTTAGTCAGTTAGTCAGTTAGTTAGTCAGTTAGTTAGTTAGTCAGTTAGTAAATCAGTTAGTTAGTCAGTTAGTTAGTTAGTCAGTTAGTTAGTTAGTTAGTCAGTTAGTCAGTTAGTAAATCAGTTAGTTAGTCAGTTAGTTAGTCAGTTAGTTAGTTAGTCAGTTAGTAAATCAGTTAGTTAGTCAGTTAGTTAGTTAGTCAGTTAGTTAGTCAGTTAGTTAGTTAGTCAGTTAGTTAGTTAGTCAGTTAGTCAGTTAGTTAGTTAGTCAGTCAGTTAGTTAGTTAGTCAGTCAGTTAGTCAGTTAGTCAGTTAGTTAGTCAGTCAGTTAGTTAGTTAGTTAGTCAGTCAGTCAGTTAGTTAGTTAGTTAGTTAGTTAGTTAGTCAGTCAGTTAGTTAGTTAGTCAGTTAGTTAGTTAGTCAGTCAGTCAGTTAGTTAGTCAGTTAGTTAGTTAGTCAGTTAGTTAGTCAGTCAGTTAGTTAGTCAGTTAGTTAGTCAGTTAGTTAGTTAGTCAGTTAGTAAATCAGTTAGTTAGTCAGTTAGTTAGTTAGTCAGTTAGTCAGTTAGTTAGTTAGTTAGTCAGTTAGTTAGTTAGTCAGTCAGTTAGTTAGTTAGTCAGTTAGTTAGTTAGTCAGTCAGTCAGTTAGTTAGTCAGTTAGTTAGTTAGTCAGTTAGTTAGTCAGTCAGTTAGTTAGTCAGTTAGTTAGTCAGTTAGTTAGTTAGTCAGTTAGTAAATCAGTTAGTTAGTCAGTTAGTTAGTTAGTCAGTTAGTCAGTTAGTTAGTTAGTTAGTCAGTTAGTCAGTTAGTTAGTCAGTTAGTTAGTTAGTCAGTTAGTTAGTTAGTCAGTCAGTTAGTTAGTTAGTTAGTCAGTCAGTTAGTTAGTTAGTTAGTTAGTCAGTTAGTTAGTTAGTTAGTCAGTTAGTCAGTTAGTTAGTCAGTTAGTTAGTTAGTTAGTCAGTTAGTCAGTTAGTCAGTTAGTTAGTCAGTTAGTTAGTTAGTCAGTTAGTTAGTTAGTCAGTTAGTTAGTTAGTTAGTTAGTCAGTCAGTTAGTTAGTTAGTCAGTCAGTTAGTCAGTTAGTTAGTTAGTTAGTTAGTCAGTTAGTTAGTCAGTCAGTTAGTTAGTTAGTTAGTTAGTTAGTCAGTTAGTTAGTCAGTCAGTTAGTTAGTTAGTTAGTCAGTCAGTTAGTTAGTTAGTCAGTCAGTTAGTCAGTTAGTTAGTTAGTTAGTTAGTCAGTTAGTTAGTCAGTCAGTTAGTTAGTTAGTTAGTCAGTTAGTCAGTTAGTTAGTCAGTCAGTTAGTTAGTTAGTTAGTTAGTTAGTCAGGCAGTTAGTTAGTTAGTCAGTCAGTTAGTTAGTCAGTTAGTTAGTTAGTCAGTCAGTTACTTAGTTAGTTAGTCAGTTAGTTAGTTAGTCAGTTAGTTAGTCAGTCAGTTAGTCAGTTAGTCAGTTAGTTAGTCAGTCAGTCAGTCAGTTAGTTAGTCAGTTAGTTAGTCAGTTAGTCAGTCAGTTAGTTAGTTAGTCAGTCAGTTAGTTAGTTAGTCAGTCAGTCAGTTAGTTAGTCAGTTAGTTAGTTAGTTAGTCAGTTAGTCAGTCAGTTAGTTAGTCAGTTAGTTAGTCAGTTAGTCAGTTAGTTAGTCAGTTAGTTAGTTAGTCAGTTAGTAAATCAGTTAGTTAGTCAGTTAGTTAGTTAGTCAGTTAGTCAGTTAGTTAGTTAGTTAGTTAGTCAGTTAGTTAGTTAGTCAGTCAGTTAGTTAGTTAGTCAGTCAGTTAGTCAGTTAGTCAGTTAGTTAGTCAGTCAGTTAGTTAGTTAGTTAGTCAGTCAGTTAGTTAGTTAGTTAGTCAGTCAGTTAGTTAGTTAGTCAGTCAGTCAGTTAGTTAGTTAGTCAGTCAGTTAGTTAGTTAGTCAGTTAGTTAGTTAGTCAGTCAGTTAGTTAGTTAGTCAGTTAGTTAGTTAGTTAGTCAGTTAGTTAGTTAGTCAGTCAGTTAGTTAGTTAGTTAGTCAGTCAGTTAGTTAGTTAGTCAGTCAGTCAGTTAGTTAGTTAGTCAGTCAGTTAGTTAGTTAGTCAGTTAGTTAGTTAGTCAGTCAGTTAGTTAGTTAGTCAGTTAGTTAGTTAGTTAGTCAGTTAGTTAGTTAGTCAGTTAGTTAGTCAGTTAGTCAGTCACTCGCTCACTCGCTTACTCGCTCGCTCGCTCAATCACTCAATCACTCAATCACTCACTCGCTCAGTCAGTCACTCAATCACTCACTCAGTCACTCAGTCACTCACTCACTCAGTCAGTCACTCACTCACTCAGTCAGTCACTCAGTCACTCACTCACTCAGTCACTCACTCTCTCGCTCACTCACTCACTCGCTCACTCAGTCAGTCACCTACTCAGTCACTCACTCACTCAATCACTCACTCACTTAGTCACTCACTCACTCAGTCACTCACTCACTCAGTCACTCACTCACTCGGTCACTCACTCACTCACTCAGTCACTCACTCATTCACTCACTCAGTCACTCAGTCACTCAATCACTTACCTACTCGTTCACTCAGTTACTCACTCACTCAGTCACTCAGCTACTCACTCACTCAGTCACTCAGCCACTCACTCAGTCACTCACTCAGTCACTCACTCAGTCACTCAGTTACTCACTCAGTTACTCAGTCACTCACTCAGTCACTCGCTCACTCACTCAGTCAGTCACTCACTCAGTCACTCAGTCAGTCACTCAGTCACTCACTCGCTCAGTCACTCACTCACTCAGTCACTCAGTCACTCACTCAGTCACTCACTCAGTCACTCAGTCACTCAGTCACTCAGTCACTCACTCAGTCACTCGCTCACTCACTCGCTCAGTCACTCACTCACTCAGTCACTCAGTCAGTCACTCAGTCACTCACTCGCTCAGTCACTCACTCACTCAGTCACTCAGTCACTCACTCAGTCACTCACTCACTCAGTCACTCAGTCAGTCACTCAGCCACTCACTCAGTCACTCACTCACTCAGTCACTCACTCAGTCACTCAGTTACTCACTCAGTTACTCAGTCACTCACTCAGTCACTCGCTCACTCACTCAGTCAGTCACTCACTCAGTCACTCAGTCAGTCACTCAGTCACTCACTCGCTCAGTCACTCACTCACTCAGTCACTCACTCAGTCACTCACTCACTCAGTCACTCAGTCACTCAGTCACTCAGTCACTCACTCAGTCACTCGCTCACTCACTCGCTCAGTCACTCACTCACTCAGTCACTCAGTCAGTCACTCAGTCACTCACTCGCTCAGTCACTCACTCACTCAGTCACTCAGTCACTCACTCAGTCACTCACTCACTCAGTCACTCAGTCAGTCACTCAGCCACTCACTCAGTCACTCACTCACTCAGTCACTCACTCAGTCACTCAGTTACTCACTCAGTTACTCAGTCACTCACTCAGTCACTCGCTCACTCACTCAGTCAGTCACTCACTCACTCAGTCACTCAGTCAGTCACTCAGTCACTCACTCGCTCAGTCACTCACTCACTCAGTCACTCAGTCACTCACTCAGTCACTCACTCACTCAGTCACTCAGTCACTCAGTCACTCAGTCACTCACTCAGTCACTCGCTCACTCACTCGCTCAGTCACTCACTCACTCACTCACTCAGTCAGTCACTCAGTCACTCACTCGCTCAGTCACTCACTCACTCAGTCACTCAGTCACTCACTCAGTCACTCACTCACTCAGTCACTCAGTCAGTCACTCAGCCACTCACTCAGTCACTCAGTCAGTCACTCAGCCACTCACTCAGTTACTCACTCAGTTACTCAGTCACTCAGTCACTCACTCAGTCACTCGCTCACTCACTCGCTCAGTCACTCACTCACTCAGTCACTCAGTCAGTCACTCAGTCACTCACTCGCTCAGTCACTCACTCACTCAGTCACTCAGTCACTCACTCAGTCACTCACTCACTCAGTCACTCAGTCAGTCACTCAGCCACTCACTCAGTCACTCACTCACTCAGTCACTCACTCAGTCACTCACTCACTCAGTCACTCACTCAGTCACTCACTCACTCAGTCACTCACTCAGTCACTCAGTTACTCACTCAGTCACTCACTCAGTCACTCACTCACTCAGTCACTCACTCACTCAGTCACTCAGTCAGTCACTCAGTCACTCACTCGCTCAGTCACTCACTCACTCAGTCACTCAGTCACTCACTCAGTCACTCACTCACTCAGTCACTCAGTCACTCAGTCACTCAGTCACTCACTCAGTCACTCGCTCACTCACTCGCTCAGTCACTCACTCACTCAGTCACTCAGTCAGTCACTCAGTCACTCACTCGCTCAGTCACTCACTCACTCAGTCACTCAGTCACTCACTCAGTCACTCACTCAGTCACTCAGTCAGTCACTCAGCCACTCACTCAGTCACTCACTCACTCAGTCACTCACTCAGTCACTCAGTTACTCACTCAGTTACTCAGTCACTCACTCAGTCACTCGCTCACTCACTCAGTCAGTCACTCACTCACTCAGTCACTCAGTCAGTCACTCAGTCACTCACTCGCTCAGTCACTCACTCACTCAGTCACTCAGTCACTCACTCAGTCACTCACTCACTCAGTCACTCAGTCACTCAGTCACTCAGTCACTCACTCAGTCACTCGCTCACTCACTCGCTCAGTCACTCACTCACTCAGTCACTCAGTCAGTCACTCAGTCACTCACTCGCTCAGTCACTCACTCACTCAGTCACTCAGTCACTCACTCAGTCACTCAGTCACTCAGTCAGTCACTCAGCCACTCACTCAGTCACTCAGTCAGTCACTCAGCCACTCACTCAGTTACTCACTCAGTTACTCAGTCACTCAGTCACTCACTCAGTCACTCGCTCACTCACTCGCTCAGTCACTCACTCACTCAGTCACTCAGTCAGTCACTCAGTCACTCACTCGCTCAGTCACTCACTCACTCAGTCACTCAGTCACTCACTCAGTCACTCACTCACTCAGTCAGTCACTCAGCCACTCACTCAGTCACTCACTCAGTCACTCACTCAGTCACTCACTCACTCAGTCACTCACTCAGTCACTCACTCACTCAGTCACTCACTCAGTCACTCAGTTACTCACTCAGTCACTCACTCACTCAGTCACTCACTCACTCAGTCACTCACTCACTCAGTCACTCACTCACTCAGTCACTCAGTCAGTCACTCAGCCACTCACTCAGTCACTCACTCACTCAGTCACTCACTCAGTCACTCAGTTACTCACTCAGTTACTCAGTCACTCACTCAGTCACTCGCTCACTCACTCAGTCAGTCACTCACTCACTCAGTCACTCAGTCAGTCACTCAGTCACTCACTCGCTCAGTCACTCACTCACTCAGTCACTCAGTCACTCACTCAGTCACTCACTCACTCAGTCACTCAGTCACTCAGTCACTCAGTCACTCACTCAGTCACTCGCTCACTCACTCGCTCAGTCACTCACTCACTCAGTCACTCAGTCAGTCACTCAGTCACTCACTCGCTCAGTCACTCACTCACTCAGTCACTCAGTCACTCACTCAGTCACTCACTCACTCAGTCACTCAGTCAGTCACTCAGCCACTCACTCAGTCACTCAGTCAGTCACTCAGCCACTCACTCAGTTACTCACTCAGTTACTCAGTCACTCAGTCACTCACTCAGTCACTCGCTCACTCACTCGCTCAGTCACTCACTCACTCAGTCACTCAGTCAGTCACTCAGTCACTCACTCGCTCAGTCATTCACTCACTCAGTCACTCAGTCACTCACTCAGTCACTCACTCACTCAGTCACTCAGTCAGTCACTCAGCCACTCACTCAGTCACTCACTCACTCAGTCACTCACTCAGTCACTCACTCACTCAGTCACTCACTCAGTCACTCACTCACTCAGTCACTCACTCAGTCACTCAGTTACTCACTCAGTCACTCACTCAGTCACTCACTCACTCAGTCACTCACTCACTCAGTTACTCAGTCACTCACTCAGTCACTCACTCAGTCACTCACTCACTCAGTCACTCACTCAGTCACTCAGTTACTCACTCAGTCACTCACTCAGTCACTCACTCACTCAGTCACTCACTCACTCAGTTACTCACTCACTCAGTTACTCACTCGCTCAGTTACTCAGTCACTCACTCAGTCACTCACTCACTCAGTCACTCACTCAGTCACTCACTCACTCAGTCACTCACTCAGTCACTCAGTTACTCACTCAGTCACTCACTCAGTCACTCACTCACTCAGTCACTCACTCACTCAGTTACTCAGTCACTCAGTCACTCACTCAGTCACTCACTCACTCAGTCACTCACTCAGTCACTCAGTTACTCACTCAGTCACTCACTCAGTCACTCACTCACTCAGTCACTCACTCACTCAGTTACTCACTCACTCAGTTACTCACTCGCTCAGTTACTCAGTCACTCACTCAGTCACTCACTCACTCAGTCACTCACTCAGTCACTCAGTCACTCACTCAGTCACTCGCTCACTCACTCGCTCAGTCACTCACTCACTCAGTCACTCAGTCAGTCACTCAGTCACTCACTCGCTCAGTCACTCACTCACTCAGTCACTCAGTCACTCACTCAGTCACTCACTCACTCAGTCACTCAGTCAGTCACTCAGCCACTCACTCAGTCACTCACTCACTCAGTCACTCACTCAGTCACTCACTCACTCAGTCACTCACTCAGTCACTCACTCACTCAGTCACTCACTCAGTCACTCAGTTACTCACTCAGTCACTCACTCAGTCACTCACTCACTCAGTCACTCACTCACTCAGTTACTCAGTCACTCACTCAGTCACTCACTCAGTCACTCACTCACTCAGTCACTCACTCAGTCACTCAGTTACTCACTCAGTCACTCACTCAGTCACTCACTCACTCAGTCACTCACTCACTCAGTTACTCACTCACTCAGTTACTCACTCGCTCAGTTACTCAGTCACTCACTCAGTCACTCACTCACTCAGTCACTCACTCAGTCACTCACTCACTCAGTCACTCACTCAGTCACTCAGTTACTCACTCAGTCACTCACTCAGTCACTCACTCACTCAGTCACTCACTCACTCAGTTACTCAGTCACTCACTCAGTCACTCACTCAGTCACTCACTCACTCAGTCACTCACTCAGTCACTCAGTTACTCACTCAGTCACTCACTCAGTCACTCACTCACTCAGTCACTCACTCACTCAGTTACTCACTCACTCAGTTACTCACTCGCTCAGTTACTCACTCACTCAGTCACTCACTCACTCAGTCACTCAGTTACTCACTCAGTTACTCAGTCACTCACTCAGTTACTCACTCACTCACTCAGTCACTCAGTCAGTCACTCAGCCACTCACTCAGTCACTCACTCACTCAGTCACTCACTCAGTCACTCAGTCACTCACTCAGTCACTCGCTCACTCGCTCACTCACTCTCTGTCTCTCTCTGTCTCTCTCTGTCTCTCTGTGTCTCTGTGTCTCACTGTGTGTCTCTAGATCTGAACGCGCCGTGTCTCTCTGTGTGTCTCTCTCTAGATCTGAACGCGCCGTGTCTCTCTCTGTGTGTCTCTCTCTGTCTCCGTGTCTCACTGTGTCTCTCTGCGTGTCTCTCTCTGTGTCTCTGTGTGTCTCTGTGTGTCTCTGTGTCTCTGTGTGTCTCTGTGTCTCTGTGTGTCTCTGTGTCACTGTGTGTCTCTGTGTGTCACTGTGTGTCTCTGTGTGTCTCTCTGTGTGTCTCTGTGTCTCTCTGTGTCTCTCTGTGTCTCTGTGTGTCTCTGTGTCTCTGTGTGTCTCTGTGTCTCTGTGTGTCTCTGTGTCTCTCTGTGTGTCTCTGTGTCTCTGTGTGTCTCTGTGTCTCTCTGTGTGTCTCTGTGTCTCTGTGTGTCTCTGTGTCTCTGTGTGTCTCTGTGTCTCTGTGTGTCTCTGTGTCACTGTGTGTCTCTGTGTGTCACTGTGTGTCTCTGTGTGTCTCTCTGTGTGTCTCTGTGTCTCTGTGTCTCTCTGTGTCTCTCTGTGTCTCTGTGTGTCTCTGTGTCTCTGTGTGTCTCTGTGTCTCTCTGTGTCTCTCTGTGTCTCTGTGTGTCTCTGTGTCTCTGTGTGTCTCTGTGTCTCTGTGTGTCTCTGTGTCACTGTGTGTCTCTGTGTGTCACTGTGTGTCTCTGTGTGTCTCTCTGTGTGTCTCTGTGTCTCTCTGTGTCTCTGTGTCTCTGTGTCTCTGTGTGTCTCTCTGTGTGTCTCTGTGTCTCTCTGTGTCTCTCTGTGTCTCTGTGTGTCTCTGTGTCTCTGTGTGTCTCTGTGTCTCTGTGTGTCTCTGTGTCACTGTGTGTCTCTGTGTGTCACTGTGTGTCTCTGTGTGTCTCTCTGTGTGTCTCTGTGTCTCTCTGTGTCTCTCTGTGTCTCTGTGTGTCTCTGTGTCTCTGTGTGTCTCTGTGTCTCTGTGTGTCTCTGTGTCTCTCTGTGTGTCTCTGTGTCTCTGTGTGTCTCTGTGTCTCTCTGTGTGTCTCTGTGTCTCTGTGTGTCTCTGTGTCTCTGTGTGTCTCTGTGTCTCTGTGTGTCTCTGTGTCACTGTGTGTCTCTGTGTGTCACTGTGTGTCTCTGTGTGTCTCTCTGTGTGTCTCTGTGTCTCTCTGTGTCTCTCTGTGTCTCTGTGTGTCTCTGTGTCTCTGTGTGTCTTTGTGTCTCTCTGTGTCTCTCTGTGTCTCTGTGTGTCTCTGTGTCTCTGTGTGTCTCTGTGTCACTGTGTGTCTCTGTGTGTCACTGTGTGTCTCTGTGTGTCTCTCTGTGTGTCTCTGTGTCTCTCTGTGTCTCTCTGTGTCTCTGTGTGTCTCTGTGTCTCTGTGTGTCTCTGTGTCTCTGTGTGTCTCTGTGTCTCTCTGTGTGTCTCTGTGTCTCTGTGTGTCTCTGTGTCTCTCTGTGTGTCTCTGTGTCTCACTGTGTCTCTGTGTGTCTCTGTGTCTCTCTGTGTGTCTCTGTGTCTCACTGTGTCTCTGTGTGTCTCTGTGTGTCTCTGTGTCTCTGTGTGTCTCTCTGTGTCTCTGTGTCTCTGTGTGTCTCTGTGTCTCTGTGTGTCTCTGCGTGTCTCTCTGTGTCTCTGTGTGTCTCTGTGTCTCTGTGTGTCTCTCTGTGTCTCTCTGTGTCTCTCTCTGTGTCTCTGTGTGTGTCTCTCTGTGTCTCTGTGTGTGTCTCTCTGTGTGTGTCTCTCTGTGTGTCTCTGTCTCTCTAGACCTGAACGCGCCGTGTGTGGACGTGCGAGGGGGCACGGCTCTCCACGTCACCGCCTCCAACTTGTGTGTGTCTCTCTCTGTGTGTGTCTCTCTGTGTGTGTCTCTCTGTGTCTCTGTGTGTGTCTCTCTGTGTGTGTCTGTGTCTCTGTGTGTCTCTGTGTGTCTCTGTGTCTCTCTAGACCTGAACGCGCCGTGTGTGGACGTGGAAGGGGGCACGGCTCTCCACGTCGCCGCCTCCAACTTGTGCGTCGCGGCCGTCAAGTCGCTGCTGGAGCACGGAGCCGACCCCTCCTGCAGGGTCAGTGCGACCTTTGACCTGCCAGAATAACCTTTGAACTGCCGCCCCCTTCTGAGTAACCTTTGAACTGCCGCCCCCTTCTGAGTAACCTTTGAACTGCCGCCCCCTTCTAAATAACCTTTGACCTGCCGCCCCCTTCTGAATAACCTTTGACCTGCCGCCCCCTTCTGAGTAACCTTTGAACTGCCGCCCCCTTCTAAATAACCTTTGACCTGCCGCCCCCTTCTGAATAACCTTTGAACTGCCGCCCCCTTCTGAGTAACCTTTGAACTGCCGCCCCCTTCTAAATAACCTTTGACCTGCCGCCCCCTTCTGAATAACCTTTGAACTGCCGCCCCCTTCTGAATAACCTTTGACCTGCCGCCCCCTTCTAAATAACCTTTGACCTGCCGCTCCCTTCTAAATAACCTTTGAACTGCCGCCCCTTTCCGGAATAACCTTCGAACCCGCCCTCTCTCCCTCCCGCCCACTTTCTTCCCAGAATTCCCGGGGCCAGGTGGCGGCCGAGATGATGCCACCCCGAATAACCTTTGAACTGCCGCCCTCTTCCGAATAACCTTTCGACCTGCCGCCCCCTTCGCGGAATAACCTTCGAACCCGCCCCTCTCTCCCTCCCTTCCCAGAATTCCCGGGGCCAGGTGGCGGCCGAGATGATGCCACCCCGAATAACCTTTGAACTGCCGCCCTCTTCCGAATAACCTTCGACCTGCCGCCCCCTTCGCGGAATAACCTTCGAACCCGCCCCTCTCTCCCTCCCTTCCCAGAATTCCCGGGGCCAGGTGGCGGCCGAGATGGTGCCGCCCCCTTCCGACCTGCCCCTCGACCTCTCGGAGGGCACGGCGGCTTCCGGAGCCCTCCGCCGCCTTCTGCTGGAGGCGATGCCGCTGGTGTGCCCGCTGCCCCGCGCCACGCTGCACAACCACGACAACATGCCCGGAGCCGCTCTCATGGCCACCCTGGGGCTGCAGCTGGGGCAGATGGTGGCTCTGCCCGGTGGGATGGTGAGGGGAGGGGGGGGGAGGGGGGAGGGGGGGAGGGGGGGAGGGGGGGGGGGGAGGGGGAGGGGGGGAGGGGGGGGGGAGGGGGGGGGAGGGGGGGAGGGGGGGGGAGGGGGGGAGGGGGGGAGGGGGGGGGGAGGGGGGGGAGGGGGGGAGTGGGTGGAGTGGGTGGAGTGGGTGGGGGGAGGTGGGGAGGGAGGAGGGGGGAGGGGGGGAGGGAGGAGGGGGGAGGGGGGGGGAGGGGGGGGGGAGGGGGGGAGGGGGGGAGGGGGGGAGGGGGGGGGGGGAGTGGTGGGGGGAGTGGTGGGGGGAGTGGTGGGGGGAGTGGTGGGGGGAGTGGTGGTGGGGGTGGTGGGGGGAGTGGTGGGGGGAGTGGTGGGGGGAGTGGTGGGGGGAGTGGTGGGGGGAGTGGTGGTGGGGGGTGGGGGGAGTGGTGGGGGGAGTGGTGGGGGGAGTGGTGGGGGAGTGGTGGGGGGAGTGGTGGGGGGAGTGGTGGGGGTGGTGATGGGGGTGGTGATGGGTGGTGGGGGGGAAGAGGATGGTGGTGGTTGTTTTCGTCATAGTGGTTGTTGTTATAGTGGTTGTGGTTGTTGTGGTGGTAGTTAACGTGGTGGTTGTTGTAGTTAATGTTGTTAATGTTGTTGTTAATGTTGTTGTTGTTGTAGTTAATGTTGTTGTTGTGGTTGTTGTTGTTGTGGTTGTTGTAGTTGTTGTTGTTAATGTTGTTGTTAATGTTGTTGTTGTTAATGTTGTTGTTGTGGTTAATGTTGTTGTGGTTGTTGTAGTTGTTGTAGTTAATGTTGTTGTTGTGGTTGTTGTAGTTGTTGTGGTTAATGTTGTTGTTGTGGTTGTTGTTGTTGTTGTTGTTGTGGTTAATGTTGTTGTTGTGGTTGTTGTTGTTGTTGTTGTTGTGGTTAATGTTGTTGTGGTTGTTGTAGTTGTTGTAGTTAATGTTGTTGTGGTTAATGTTGTTGTAGTTAGTGTTGTTGTTGTTGTTGTAGTTAATGTTGTTGTAGTTAATGTTGTTGTGGTTGTTGTTGTTGTAGTTGTTGTTGCTGTTGTAGTTGTAGTTAATGTTGTTGTAGTTAATGTTGTTGTGGTTGTTGTTGTTGTAGTTGTTGTTGCTGTTGTAGTTGTAGTTAATGTTGTTGTAGTTAATGTTGTTGTGGTTGTTGTTGTTGTAGTTGTTGTTGCTGTTGTAGTTGTAGTTAATGTTGTTGTAGTTAATGTTGTTGTGGTTGTTGTTGCTGTTGTAGTTAATGTTGTTGTTGTTGTAGTTAATGTTGTTGTAGTTAATGTTGTTGTTGTTGTAGTTAATGTTGTTGTTGTGGTTGTTGTTGTTGTGGTTGTTGTAGTTGTTGTTGTTAATGTTGTTGTTAATGTTGTTGTTGTTAATGTTGTTGTTGTTAATGTTGTTGTTAATGTTGTTGTTGTTGTAGTTGTAGTTAATGTTGTTGTTGTTGTTGTTGTTGTAGTTGTTGTGGTTAATGTTGTTGTGGTTGTTGTGGTTGTAGTTGTTGTGGTTAATGTTGTTGTGGTTGTGGTTGTTGTAGTTGTAGTTAATGTTGTTGTAGTTAATGTTGTTGTTGTGGTTGTTGTTGTTGTGGTTAATGTTGTTGTTGTTGTGGTTGTTGTTGTTGTGGTTAATGTTGTTGTTGTTGTTGCTGTTGTAGTTGTAGTTAATGTTGTTGTTGTTGTTGTTGTGGTTGTTGTAGTTGTAGTTAATGTTGTTGTTGTTGTTGTTGTGGTAGTTGTTGTAGTTAAAGTTGTTGTTGTAGTTGTTGTGGTTGTTGTGGTTGTTGTTGTTGTGGTTGTTGTGGTTGTGGTAGTTGTTGTAGTTAATGTTGTTGTGGTTGTAGTTGTTGTTGTTGTTGTAGCTAATGTTGTTGTGGTTGTGGTTGTGGTTGTGCAGCAGGGCTGGCTGCGTTTCCTGGGCCCTGCCGAGTTCGCGTCTGGCCAGTGGGTGGGGGTGGAGCTCCCGCAGCCGCTCGGCAAGAACAACGGAACCGTGGGGGGCCACCACTACTTCTCGTGCCCCCCCAAACACGGTGAGACACTCAGTGGGGGGCTCGTGGGGGTGGGGGGCACGGTGAGGGGGTGGGGGGCACAGTGGGTGGGGGTGGAGCTCCCGCAGCCGCTCGGCAAGAACAACGGAACCGTGGGGGCCACCACTACTTCTCGTGCCCCCCCAAACACGGTGAGACACTCAGTGGGGGGCTCGTGGGGGGTGGGGGGCACGGTGAGGGGGTGGGGGGCACAGTGGGTGGGGGTGGAGCTCCCGCAGCCGCTCGGCAAGAACAACGGAACCGTGGGGGGCCACCACTACTTCTCGTGCCCCCCCAAAACACGGTGAGACACTCAGTGGGGGGCTCGTGGGGGTGGGGTGGGTGGGTAGGGGGGTGAGTGGGTGGGGGGCACAGTGGGGGGCCACCACTACTTCTCGTGCCCCCCCAAACACGGTGAGAGACACTTAGTGGGGGGCTCGGTGGGGGGGTGAGTGGGTGGGTGGGTAGGGGGGTGAGTGGGTGGGGGGCACAGTGGGGCCACCACTACCTCTCCTGCCCCCCCAAACACGGTGAGAGACTCTTAGTGGGGGGCACGGTGGGTGAGTGGGTGGGTGGGTAGGGGGGTGAGTGGGTGGGGGGCACAGTGGGGGCACCACTACCTCTCGTGCCCCCCCAAACACGGTGAGAGACTCTTAGTGGGGGGGCACGGTGGGTGAGTGGGTGGGTGGGTAGGGGGGTGAGTGGGTGGGGGGCACAGTGGGGGCACCACTACCTCTCGTGCCCCCCCAAACACGGTGAGAGACTCTTAGTGGGGGCACGGTGGGTGGGTGGGTGGGTGGGTAGGGGGGTGAGTGGGTGGGGGGCACAGTGGGGGCACCACTACCTCTCCTGCCCCCCCAAACACGGTGAGAGACTCTTAGTGGGGGGCACGGTGGGTGGGTGGGTGGGTGGGTAGGGGGTGAGTGGGTGGGGGGCACAGTGGGGGGCAACCACTACCTCTCGTGCCCCCCCCAAACACGGTGAGAGACACTTAGTGGGGGGCTCGGTGGGGGGGTGGGTGGGTGGGTGGGTAGGGGGGTGAGTGGGTGGGGGGCACAGTGGGGGCACCACTACCTCTCGTGCCCCCCCAAACACGGTGAGAGACACTTAGTGGCGGGGCACCACTACTTCTCGTGCCCCCCCCAAACACGGTGAGGCTCAGTGGGGGGCCACCACTACCTCTCGTGCCCCCCCAAACACGGTGAGAGACTCTTAGTGGGGGGCACGGTGGGTGGGTGGGTGGGTGGGAGGGTGGGTGAGGGGGTGGGAGGGGGGGTAGGTAGGGGGCGTGTCTCACTGTGAGTGGGCGTGTCTCACTGTGAGTGGGCGTGTCTCACTGTGAGTGGGCGTGTCTCACTGTGAGTGGGCGTGTCTCACCGTGAGTGGGCGTGTCTCACCGTGAGTGGGCGTGTCTCACCGTGAGTGGGCGTGTCTCACCGTGGGTGGGCGTGTCTCACTGTGGGTGGGCGTGTCTCACTGTGGGTGGGCGTGTCTCACCGTGAGTGGGCGTGTCTCTGTGTGTGTCACTGTGAGTGGGCGTGTCTCACTGTGAGTGGGCGTGTCTCACCGTGAGTGGGCGTGTCTCACCGTGAGTGGGCGTGTCTCACCGTGGGTGGGCGTGTCTCACTGTGGTGTGGGCGTGTCTCACTGTGAGTGGGCGTGTCTCACCGTGAGTGGGCGTGTCTCTGTGTGTGTCACTGTGAGTGGGCGTGTCTCACTGTGAGTGGGCGTGCCTCGCTGTGAGTGGGTGTGTCTCGCTGTGAGTGGGCGTGTCTCGCTGTGAGTGGGTGTGTCTCGCTGTGAGTGGGCGTGTCTCGCTGTGAGTGGGTGTGTCTCACTGTGAGTGGGTGTGTCTCACTGTGAGTGGGCGTGTCTCGCTGTGAGTGGGTGTGTCTCGCTGTGAGGGGGTGTGTCTCGCTGTGAGTGGGTGTGTCTCACTGTGAGTGGGCGTGTCTCGCTGTGAGTGGGCGTGTCTCGCTGTGAGTGGGCGTGTCTCGCTGTGAGTGGGTGTGTCTCGCTGTGAGTGGGCGTGTCTCGCTGTGAGTGGGTGTGTCTCGCTGTGAGTGGGTGTGTCTCGCTGTGAGTGGGTGTGTCTCGCTGTGAGTGGGTGTGCCTCACTGTGAGTGGGCGTGTCTCACTGTGAGTGGGTGTGTCTCACTGTGAGTGGGTGTGTCTCGCTGTGAGTGGGTGTGTCTCACTGTGAGTGGGTGTGTCTCGCTGTGAGTGGGTGTGTCTCACTGTGAAGTGGGCGTGTCTCACTGTGAGTGGGTGTGTCTCGCTGTGAGTGGGTGTGTCTCACTGTGAGTGGGTGTGTCTCGCTGTGAGTGGGTGTGTCTCGCTGTGAGTGGGTGTGTCTCACTGTGAGTGGGTGTGTCTCGCTGTGAGTGGGTGTGTCTCACTGTGAGTGGGCGTGTCTCACTGTGAGTGGGTGTGTCTCACTGTGAGTGGGCGTGTCTCGCTGTGAGTGGGTGTGTCTCACTGTGAGTGGGTGTGTCTCGCTGTGAGTGGGTGTGTCTCGCTGTGAGTGGGTGTGTCTCACTGTGAGTGGGTGTGTCTCGCTGTGAGTGGGTGTGTCTCACTGTGAGTGGGCGTGTCTCAGCTGTGAGTGGGTGTGTCTCACTGTGAGTGGGCGTGTCTCGCTGTGAGTGGGTGTGTCTCACTGTGAGTGGGCGTTTCTCGCTGTGAGTGGGTGTGTCTCGCTGTGAGTGGGTGTGTCTCACTGTGAGTGGGCGTGTCTCGCTGTGAGTGGGTGTGTCTCGCTGTGAGTGGGTGTGTCTCACTGTGAGTGGGTGTGTCTCGCTGTGAGTGGGTGTGTCTCACTGTGAGTGGGTGTGTCTCACTGTGAGTGGGTGTGTCTCACTGTGAGTGGGCGTGTCTCGCTGTGAGTGGGTGTGTCTCGCTGTGAGTGGGTGTGTCTCACTGTGAGTGGGCGTGTCTCACTGTGAGTGGGCGTGTCTCGCTGTGAGTGGGTGTGTCTCACTGTGAGTGGGTGTGTCTCGCTGTGAGTGGGTGTGTCTCGCTGTGAGTGGGTGTGTCTCACTGTGAGTGGGCGTGTCTCACTGTGAGTGGGCGTGTCTCACTGTGAGTGGGTGTGTCTCACTGTGAGTGGGCGTGTCTCGCTGTGAGTGGGTGTGTCTCACTGTGAGTGGGTGTGTCTCACTGTGAGTGGGTGTGTCTCGCTGTGAGTGGGCGTGTCTCACTGTGAGTGGGTGTGTCTCGCTGTGAGTGGGTGTGTCTCACTGTGAGTGGGTGTGTCTCGCTGTGAGTGGGTGTGTCTCGCTGTGAGTGGGTGTGTCTCACTGTGAGTGGGTGTGTCTCGCTGTGAGTGGGTGTGTCTCACTGTGAGTGGGCGTGTCTCACTGTGAGTGGGTGTGTCTCACTGTGAGTGGGCGTGTCTCACTGTGAGTGGGTGTGTCTCACTGTGAGTGGGTGTGTCTCGCTGTGAGTGGGTGTGTCTCACTGTGAGTGGGTGTGTCTCGCTGTGAGTGGGTGTGTCTCACTGTGAGTGGGTGTGTCTCGCTGTGAGTGGGCGTGTCTCACTGTGAGTGGGTGTGTCTCGCTGTGAGTGGGTGTGTCTCGCTGTGAGTGGGTGTGTCTCGCTGTGAGTGGGTGTGTCTCACTGTGAGTGGGTGTGTCTCGCTGTGAGTGGGTGTGTCTCACTGTGAGTGGGTGTGTCTCGCTGTGAGTGGGTGTGTCTCGCTGTGAGTGGGTGTGTCTCACTGTGAGTGGGTGTGTCTCACTGTGAGTGGGCGTGTCCTCACTGTGAGTGGGTGTGCCTCACTGTGAGTGGGGTGTGTCTCACTGTGAGTGGGTGTGTCTCACTGTGAGTGGGTGTGCCTCACTGTGAGTGGGTGTGTCTCACTGTGAGTGGGTGTGCCTCACTGTGAGTGGGCGTGTCTCACTGTGAGTGGGTGTGTCTCACTGTGAGTGGGTGTGCCTCACTGTGAGTGGGGCGTGTCTCACTGTGAGTGGGCGTGTCTCACTGTGAGTGGGTGTGTCTCGCTGTGAGTGGGTGTGCCTCACTGTGAGTGGGCGTGTCTCACTGTGAGTGGGTGTGTCTCGCTGTGAGTGGGTGTGCCTCACTGTGAGTGGGCGTGTCTCACTGTGAGTGGGTGTGTCTCACTGTGAGTGGGCGTGTCTCACTGTGAGTGGGTGTGTCTCACTATGAGTGGGTGTGTCTCACTGTGAGTGGGTGTGTCTCACTGTGAGTGGGTGTGTCTCACTGTGAGTGGGCGTGTCTCACTGTGAGTGGGTGTGTCTCACTGTGAGTGGGTGTGTCTCACTGTGAGTGGGTGTGTCTCACTGTGAGTGGGTGTGCCTCACTGTGAGTGGGCGTGTCTCACTGTGAGTGGGCGTGTCTCGCTGTGAGTGGGTGTGCCTCACTGTGAGTGGGCGTGTCTCACTGTGAGTGGGCGTGTCTCACTGTGAGTGGGTGTGTCTCGCTGTGAGTGGGTGTGCCTCACTGTGAGTGGGTGTGCCTCACTGTGAGTGGGCGTGTCTCACTGTGAGTGGGTGTGTCTCACTGTGAGTGGGTGTGTCTCGCTGTGAGTGGGTGTGTCTCACTGTGAGTGGGTGTGTCTCACTGTGAGTGGGTGTGTCTCACTGTGAGTGGGTGTGCCTCACTGTGAGTGGGCGTGTCTCACTGTGAGTGGGTGTGTCTCGCTGTGAGTGGGTGTGTCTCACTGTGAGTGGGTGTGTCTCACTGTGAGTGGGTGTGTCTCACTGTGAGTGGGTGTGCCTCACTGTGAGTGGGCGTGTCTCGCTGTGAGTGGGCGTGCCTCACTGTGAGTGGGCGTGTCTCACTGTGAGTGGGTGTGTCTCGCTGTGAGTGGGTGTGTCTCGCTGTGAGTGGGTGTGTCTCGCTGTGAGTGGGCGTGTCTCACTGTGAGTGGGTGTGTCTCACTGTGAGTGGGCGTGTCTCACTGTGAGTGGGCGTGTCTCACTGTGAGTGGGTGTGTCTCGCTGTGAGTGGGTGTGTCTCACTGTGAGTGGGGTGTGCCTCACTGTGAGTGGGCGTGTCTCGCTGTGAGTGGGCGTGTCTCACTGTGAGTGGGCGTGTCTCGCTGTGAGTGGGCGTGCCTCACTGTGAGTGGGCGTGTCTCACTGTGAGTGGGCGTGTCTCACTGTGAGTGGGTGTGTCTCACTGTGAGTGGGTGTGCCTCACTGTGAGTGGGCGTGTCTCACTGTGAGTGGGCGTGCCTCACTGTGAGTGGGCGTGTCTCGCTGTGAGTGGGCGTGTCTCGCTGTGAGTGGGTGTGTCTCGCTGTGAGTGGGTGTGTCTCACTGTGAGTGGGTGTGCCTCACTGTGAGTGGGTGTGTCTCACTGTGAGTGGGCGTGTCTCACTGTGAGTGGGTGTGTCTCGCTGTGAGTGGGTGTGTCTCGCTGTGAGTGGGGCGTGTCTCACTGTGAGTGGGTGTGTCTCACTGTGAGTGGGCGTGTCTCGCTGTGAGTGGGCGTGTCTCGCTGTGAGTGGGTGTGTCTCGCTGTGAGTGGGTGTGTCTCACTGTGAGTGGGTGTGCCTCACTGTGAGTGGGTGTGTCTCACTGTGAGTGGGCGTGTCTCACTGTGAGTGGGTGTGTCTCACTGTGAGTGGGCGTGTCTCACTGTGAGTGGGTGTGTCTCACTGTGAGTGGGCGTGTCTCACTGTGAGTGGGTGTTTCTCGCTGTGAGTGGGCGTGTCTCACTGTGAGTGGGCGTGTCTCACTGTGAGTGGGTGTGTCTCACTGTGAGTGGGTGTGTCTCGCTGTGAGTGGGTGTGTCTCGCTGTGAGTGGGTGTGTCTCACTGTGAGTGGGCGTGTCTCGCTGTGAGTGGGTGTGTCTCGCTGTGAGTGGGTGTGTCTCACTGTGAGTGGGCGTGTCTCGCTGTGAGTGGGTGTGTCTCACTGTGAGTGGGCGTGTCTCGCTGTGAGTGGGTGTGTCTCACTGTGAGTGGGTGTGTCTCGCTGTGAGTGGGTGTGTCTCGCTGTGAGTGGGTGTGTCTCGCTGTGAGTGGGCGTGTCTCGCTGTGAGTGGGCGTGTCTCACCGTGAGTGGGTGTGTCTCACTGTGAGTGGGTGTGTCTCGCTGTGAGTGGGTGTGTCTCACTGTGAGTGGGTGTGTCTCGCTGTGAGTGGGCGTGTCTCACTGTGAGTGGGTGTGTCTCACTGTGAGTGGGTGTGTCTCACTGTGAGTGGGCGTGTCTCGCTGTGAGTGGGTGTGTCTCACTGTGAGTGGGCGTGTCTCACTGTGAGTGGGCGTGTCTCGCTGTGAGTGGGCGTGTCTCACTGTGAGTGGGTGTGTCTCACTGTGAGTGGGTGTGTCTCGCTGTGAGTGGGCGTGTCTCACTGTGAGTGGGTGTGTCTCACTGTGAGTGGGTGTGTCTCGCTGTGAGTGGGTGTGTCTCACTGTGAGTGGGTGTGCCTCACTGTGAGTGGGTGTGTCTCGCTGTGAGTGGGCGTGTCTCACTGTGAGTGGGTGTGTCTCACTGTGAGTGGGTGTGTCTCACTGTGAGTGGGCGTGTCTCACTGTGAGTGGGTGTGCCTCACTGTGAGTGGGTGTGTCTCACTGTGAGTGGGCGTGTCTCGCTGTGAGTGGGTGTGTCTCACTGTGAGTGGGCGTGTCTCGCTGTGAGTGGGTGTGTCTCACTGTGAGTGGGCGTGTCTCACTGTGAGTGGGTGTGTCTCGCTGTGAGTGGGTGTTTCTCGCTGTGAGTGGGTGTGTCTCACTGTGAGTGGGCGTGTCTCACTGTGAGTGGGTGTGTCTCACTGTGAGTGGGTGTGTCTCGCTGTGAGTGGGTGTGTCTCACTGTGAGTGGGCGTGTCTCACTGTGAGTGGGTGTGTCTCACTGTGAGTGGGTGTGTCTCACTGTGAGTGGGTGTGTCTCACTGTGAGTGGGCGTGTCTCACTGTGAGTGGGTGTGTCTCACTGTGAGTGGGCGTGTCTCGCTGTGAGTGGGCGTGTCTCACTGTGAGTGGGTGTTTCTCACTGTGAGTGGGCGTGTCTCACTGTGAGTGGGTGTGTCTCACTGTGAGTGGGTGTGTCTCACTGTGAGTGGGCGTGTCTCACTGTGAGTGGGCGTGTCTCACTGTGAGTGGGTGTTTCTCACTGTGAGTGGGCGTGTCTCGCCGTGAGTGGGCGTGTCTCACTGTGAGTGGGTGTTTCTCACTGTGAGTGGGCGTGTCTCACTGTGAGTGGGCGTGTCTCACTGTGAGTGGGCGTGTCTCGCTGTGAGTGGGCGTGTCTCACTGTGAGTGGGCGTGTCTCGCTGTGAGTGGGCGTGTCTCGCTGTGAGTGGGCGTGTCTCGCTGTGAGTGGGCGTGTCTCGCTGTGAGTGGGTGTGTCTCGCTGTGAGTGGGCGTGTCTCGCTGTGAGTGGGCGTGTCTCGCTGTGAGTGGGCGTGTCTCGCTGTGAGTGGGTGTGTCTCGCTGTGAGTGGGCGTGTCTCGCTGTGAGTGGGTGTGTCTCGCTGTGAGTGGGGCGTGTCTCACTGTGAGTGGGCGTGTCTCGCTGTGAGTGGGCGTGTCTCACTGTGAGTGGGTGTGTCTCACTGTGAGTGGGTGTGTCTCACTGTGAGTGGGTGTGTCTCACTGTGAGTGGGTGTGTCTCACTGTGAGTGGGTGTGTCTCACTGTGAGTGGGCGTGTCTCACTGTGAGTGGGCGTGTCTCACTGTGAGTGGGTGTGTCTCACTGTGAGTGGGTGTGTCTCACTGTGAGTGGGCGTGTGTCACTGTGAGTGGGTGTGTCTCACTGTGAGTGGGTGTGTCTCACTGTGAGTGGGTGTGTCTCGCTGTGAGTGGGTGTGTCTCACTGTGAGTGGGTGTGTCTCGCTGTGAGTGGGTGTGTCTCGCTGTGAGTGGGTGTGTCTCACTGTGAGTGGGTGTGCCTCACTGTGAGTGGGTGTGTCTCGCTGTGAGTGGGTGTGTCTCGCTGTGAGTGGGTGTGTCTCGCTGTGAGTGGGCGTGTCTCACTGTGAGTGGGTGTGCCTCACTGTGAGTGGGTGTGTCTCGCTGTGAGTGGGTGTGTCTCACTGTGAGTGGGTGTGTCTCACTGTGAGTGGGTGTGTCTCACTGTGAGTGGGTGTGTCTCACTCTGAGTGGGTGTGTCTCGCTGTGAGTGGGTGTGCCTCACTGTGAGTGGGTGTGTCTCACTGTGAGTGGGGTGTGTCTCACTGTGAGTGGGTGTGTCTCACTCTGAGTGGGTGTGTCTCGCTGTGAGTGGGTGTGCCTCACTGTGAGTGGGTGTGTCTCACTGTGAGTGGGTGTGTCTCACTGTGAGTGGGTGTGTCTCACTCTGAGTGGGTGTGTCTCGCTGTGAGTGGGTGTGCCTCACTGTGAGTGGGTGTGTCTCGCTGTGAGTGGGTGTGTCTCACTCTGAGTGGGTGTGTCTCGCGCTGTGAGTGGGTGTGTCTCGCTGTGAGTGGGTGTGTCTCGCTGTGAGTGGGCGTGTCTCACTGTGAGTGGGTGTGTCTCACTGTGAGTGGGTGTGCCTCACTGTGAGTGGGCGTGTCTCGCTGTGAGTGGGCGTGTCTCACTGTGAGTGGGTGTGCCTCACTGTGAGTGGGTGTGTCTCACTGTGAGTGGGTGTGTCTCACTGTGAGTGGGCGTGTCTCACTGTGAGTGGGTGTGTCTCACTGTGAGTGGGTGTGCCTCACTGTGAGTGGGTGTGTCTCACTGTGAGTGGGTGTGTCTCACTGTGAGTGGGTGTGCCTCACTGTGAGTGGGTGTGTCTCACTGTGAGTGGGTGTGTCTCACTGTGAGTGGGTGTGTCTCACTGTGAGTGGGCGTGTCTCACTGTGAGTGGGTGTGCCTCACTGTGAGTGGGTGTGCCTCACTGTGAGTGGGCGTGCCTCACTGTGAGTGGGCGTGTCTCACTGTGAGTGGGTGTGTCTCACTGTGAGTGGGTGTGTCTCGCTGTGAGTGGGTGTGTCTCACTGTGAGTGGGTGTGTCTCGCTGTGAGTGGGCTGTGTGTCACTGTGAGTGGGTGTGTCTCGCTGTGAGTGGGCGTGTTGTCACTGTGAGTGGGTGTGTCTCGCTGTGAGTGGGCGTGTCTCGCTGTGAGTGGGTGTGTCTCACTGTGAGTGGGCGTGTGTCACTGTGAGTGGGTGTGTCTCGCTGTGAGTGGGCGTGTCTCACTGTGAGTGGGTGTGTCTCGCTGTGAGTGGGCGTGTGTCACTGTGAGTGGGTGTGTCTCGCTGTGAGTGGGCGTGTCTCGCTGTGAGTGGGTGTGTCTCACTGTGAGTGGGCGTGTCTCGCTGTGAGTGGTGTGTCTCCTGTGAGGGTGTGTCTCGCTGTGAGTGGGTGTGTCTCACTGTGAGTGGGCGTGTCTCGCTGTGAGTGGGCGTGTCTCGCTGTGAGTGGGTGTGTCTCGACTGTGAGTGGGTGTGTCTCGCTGTGAGTGGGTGTGTCTCACTGTGAGTGGGCGTGTCTCGCTGTGAGTGGGTGTGTCTCACTGTGAGTGGGCGTGTCTCGCTGTGAGTGGGTGTGTCTCACTGTGAGTGGGTGTGTCTCGCTGTGAGTGGGCGTGTCTCGCTGTGAGTGGGTGTGTCTCACTGTGAGTGGGTGTGTCTCGCTGTGAGTGGGCGTGTCTCGCTGTGAGTGGGTGTGTCTCACTGTGAGTGGGCGTGTCTCGCTGTGAGTGGGTGTGTCTCACTGTGAGTGGGTGTGTCTCGCTGTGAGTGGGTGTGTCTCACTGTGAGTGGGTGTGTCTCGCTGTGAGTGGGTGTGTCTCGCTGTGAGTGGGTGTGTCTCACTGTGAGTGGGCGTGTCTCGCTGTGAGTGGGTGTGTCTCGCTGTGAGTGGGTGTGTCTCACTGTGAGTGGGTGTGTCTCGCTGTGAGTGGGTGTGTCTCACTGTGAGTGGGTGTGTCTCGCTGTGAGTGGGTGTGTCTCACTGTGAGTGGGCGTGTCTCGCTGTGAGTGGGCGTGTCTCGCTGTGAGTGGGTGTGTCTCACTGTGAGTGGGTGTGTCTCGCTGTGAGTGGGTGTGTCTCGCTGTGAGTGGGTGTGTCTCACTGTGAGTGGGCGTGTCTCGCTGTGAGTGGGTGTGTCTCACTGTGAGTGGGCGTGTCTCACCGTGAGTGGGTGTGTCTCACTGTGAGTGGGCGTGTCTCGCTGTGAGTGGGTGTGTCTCACCGTGAGTGGGTGTGTCTCGCTGTGAGTGGGTGTGTCTCGCTGTGAGTGGGTGTGTCTCACCGTGAGTGGGTGTGTCTCACTGTGAGTGGGCGTGTCTCGCTGTGAGTGGGCGTGTCTCACCGTGAGTGGGTGTGTCTCACTGTGAGTGGGCGTGTCTCACTGTGAGTGGGTGTGTCTCACTGTGAGTGGGTGTGTCTCGCTGTGAGTGGGTGTGTCTCACCGTGAGTGGGTGTGTCTCGCTGTGAGTGGGTGTGTCTCGCTGTGAGTGGGCGTGTCTCACCGTGAGTGGGTGTGTCTCGCTGTGAGTGGGTGTGTCTCACCGTGAGTGGGTGTGTCTCACTGTGAGTGGGCGTGTCTCGCTGTGAGTGGGCGTGTCTCACCGTGAGTGGGTGTGTCTCACTGTGAGTGGGCGTGTCTCACTGTGAGTGGGCGTGTCTCACCGTGAGTGGGTGTGTCTCGCTGTGAGTGGGTGTGTCTCGCTGTGAGTGGGCGTGTCTCACTGTGAGTGGGTGTGTCTCGCTGTGAGTGGGCGTGTCTCGCTGTGAGTGGGCGTGTCTCACTGTGAGTGGGTGTGTCTCGCTGTGAGTGGGTGTGTCTCACCGTGAGTGGGTGTGTCTCACTGTGAGTGGGTGTGTCTCGCTGTGAGTGGGTGTGTCTCACCGTGAGTGGGTGTGTCTCACTGTGAGTGGGCGTGTCTCACTGTGAGTGGGCGTGTCTCGCTGTGAGTGGGTGTGTCTCACTGTGAGTGGGCGTGTCTCACCGTGAGTGGGTGTGTCTCGCTGTGAGTGGGTGTGTCTCACCGTGAGTGGGTGTGTCTCGCTGTGAGTGGGTGTGTCTCGCTGTGAGTGGGTGTGTCTCACTGTGAGTGGGTGTGTCTCGCTGTGAGTGGGTGTGTCTCACTGTGAGTGGGTGTGTCTCGCTGTGAGTGGGTGTGTCTCGCCGTGAGTGGGCGTGTCTCGCTGTGAGTGGGTGTGTCTCACTGTGAGTGGGTGTGTCTCACTGTGAGTGGGTGTGTCTCGCTGTGAGTGGGTGTGTCTCACTGTGAGTGGGCGTGTCTCGCTGTGAGTGGGTGTGTCTCACCGTGAGTGGGCGTGTCTCACTGTGAGTGGGTGTGTCTCACTGTGAGTGGGTGTGTCTCACCGTGAGTGGGCGTGTCTCACTGTGAGTGGGTGTGTCTCACTGTGAGTGGGCGTGTCTCGCTGTGAGTGGGTGTGCCTCGCTGTGAGTGGGCGTGTCTCGCTGTGAGTGGGTGTGTCTCACTGTGAGTGGGCGTGTCTCGCTGTGAGTGGGCGTGTCTCGCTGTGAGTGGGTGTGTCTCACCGTGAGTGGGCGTGTCTCACTGTGAGTGGGTGTGTCTCACTGTGAGTGGGCGTGTCTCGCTGTGAGTGGGTGTGCCTCGCTGTGAGTGGGCGTGTCTCGCTGTGAGTGGGTGTGTCTCACTGTGAGTGGGCGTGTCTCGCTGTGAGTGGGTGTGCCTCGCTGTGAGTGGGCGTGTCTCACTGTGAGTGGGCGTGTCTCGCTGTGAGTGGGTGTGTCTCACTGTGAGTGGGTGTGCCTCGCTGTGAGTGGGCGTGTCTCACTGTGAGTGGGCGTGTCTCACTGTGAGTGGGCGTGTCTCGCTGTGAGTGGGTGTGTCTCACTGTGAGTGGGCGTGTCTCGCTGTGAGTGGGTGTGCCTCGCTGTGAGTGGGTGTGCCTCGCTGTGAGTGGGCGTGTCTCACTGTGAGTGGGTGTGTCTCACTGTGAGTGGGTGTGCCTCGCTGTGAGTGGGTGTGCCTCACTGTGAGTGGGCGTGTCTCACTGTGAGTGGGCGTGTCTCGCTGTGAGTGGGTGTGTCTCACTGTGAGTGGGTGTGCCTCGCTGTGAGTGGGCTGTGTCTCACTGTGAGTGGGCGTGTCTCACTGTGAGTGGGCGTGTCTCGCTGTGAGTGGGTGTGTCTCACTGTGAGTGGGCGTGTCTCGCTGTGAGTGGGTGTGCCTCGCTGTGAGTGGGTGTGTCTCACTGTGAGTGGGTGTGCCTCGCTGTGAGTGGGCGTGTCTCACTGTGAGTGGGTGTGTCTCGCTGTGAGTGGGTGTGTCTCGCTGTGAGTGGGCGTGTCTCACTGTGAGTGGGTGTGTCTCACTGTGAGTGGGTGTGCCTCGCTGTGAGTGGGTCGTGTCTCACTGTGAGTGGGTGTGTCTCGCTGTGAGTGGGTGTGCCTCGCTGTGAGTGGGTGTGCCTCACTGTGAGTGGGTGTGCCTCGCTGTGAGTGGGCGTGTCTCACTGTGAGTGGGTGTGTCTCGCTGTGAGTGGGTGTGTCTCGCTGTGAGTGGGTGTGTCTCGCTGTGAGTGGGTGTGCCTCGCTGTGAGTGGGCGTGTCTCGCTGTGAGTGGGTGTGCCTCGCTGTGAGTGGGTGTGCCTCGCTGTGAGTGGGTGTGTCTCACTGTGAGTGGGTGTGCCTCGCTGTGAGTGGGTGTGTCTCACTGTGAGTGGGTGTGTCTCGCTGTGAGTGGGTGTGTCTCACTGTGAGTGGGTGTGCCTCGCTGTGAGTGGGTGTGCCTCGCTGTGAGTGGGTGTGCCTCGCTGTGAGTGGGTGTGCCTCGCTGTGAGTGGGTGTGTCTCACTGTGAGTGGGTGTGTCTCGCTGTGAGTGGGTGTGTCTCACTGTGAGTGGGTGTGCCTCGCTGTGAGTGGGTGTGTCTCACTGTGAGTGGGTGTGCCTCGCTGTGAGTGGGCGTGTCTCGCTGTGAGTGGGCGTGTCTCACTGTGAGTGGGTGTGTCTCACTGTGAGTGGGTGTGTCTCACTGTGAGTGGGTGTGTCTCGCTGTGAGTGGGCGTGTCTCACTGTGAGTGGGCGTGTCTCGCTGTGAGTGGGCGTGCCTCGCTGTGAGTGGGCGTGCCTCGCTGTGAGTGGGTGTGTCTCACTGTGAGTGGGTGTGTCTCACTGTGAGTGGGCGTGTCTCGCTGTGAGTGGGCGTGCCTCGCTGTGAGTGGGCGTGTCTCACTGTGAGTGGGCGTGTCTCGCTGTGAGTGGGTGTGTCTCGCTGTGAGTGGGTGTGCCTCGCTGTGAGTGGGCGTGTCTCACTGTGAGTGGGCGTGTCTCGCTGTGAGTGGGTGTGTCTCACTGTGAGTGGGTGTGCCTCGCTGTGAGTGGGCGTGTCTCACTGTGAGTGGGTGTGTCTCGCTGTGAGTGGGTGTGTCTCGCTGTGAGTGGGTGTGTCTCGCTGTGAGTGGGCGTGTCTCACTGTGAGTGGGTGTGTCTCGCTGTGAGTGGGCGTGTCTCACTGTGAGTGGGTGTGTCTCGCTGTGAGTGGGTGTGTCTCGCTGTGAGTGGGTGTGTCTCGCTGTGAGTGGGTGTGTCTCGCTGTGAGTGGGTGTGTCTCGCTGTGAGTGGGCGTGTCTCACTGTGAGTGGGTGTGTCTCACTGTGAGTGGGTGTGTCTCGCTGTGAGTGGGTGTGTCTCGCTGTGAGTGGGTGTGTCTCACTGTGAGTGGGCGTGTCTCGCTGTGAGTGGGTGTGTCTCGCTGTGAGTGGGTGTGTCTCGCTGTGAGTGGGTGTGTCTCACTGTGAGTGGGTGTGCCTCACTGTGAGTGGGCGTGTCTCGCTGTGAGTGGGTGTGTCTCACTGTGAGTGGGCGTGTCTCGCTGTGAGTGGGTGTGTCTCACTGTGAGTGGGTGTGTCTCGCTGTGAGTGGGTGTGTCTCACTGTGAGTGGGTGTGTCTCGCTGTGAGTGGGTGTGTCTCACTGTGAGTGGGTGTGCCTCACTGTGAGTGGGTGTGTCTCGCTGTGAGTGGGTGTGTCTCACTGTGAGTGGGTGTGTCTCACTGTGAGTGGGTGTGTCTCACTGTGAGTGGGCGTGTCTCGCTGTGAGTGGGTGTGTCTCACTGTGAGTGGGTGTGTCTCGCTGTGAGTGGGTGTGTCTCACTGTGAGTGGGTGTGTCTCACTGTGAGTGGGTGTGTCTCGCTGTGAGTGGGTGTGTCTCACTGTGAGTGGGTGTGTCTCGCTGTGAGTGGGTGTGTCTCACTGTGAGTGGGTGTGTCTCGCTGTGAGTGGGTGTGTCTCGCTGTGAGTGGGTGTGTCTCACTGTGAGTGGGTGTGTCTCACTGTGAGTGGGTGTGTCTCACTGTGAGTGGGCGTGTCTCACTGTGAGTGGGCGTGTCTCGCTGTGAGTGGGTGTGTCTCACTGTGAGTGGGCGTGTCTCGCTGTGAGTGGGCGTGTCTCACTGTGAGTGGGCGTGTCTCACTGTGAGTGGGCGTGTCTCGCTGTGAGTGGGTGTGTCTCACTGTGAGTGGGCGTGTCTCGCTGTGAGTGGGCGTGTCTCACTGTGAGTGGGTGTGTCTCACTGTGAGTGGGCGTGTCTCGCTGTGAGTGGGTGTGTCTCACTGTGAGTGGGCGTGTCTCGCTGTGAGTGGGTGTGTCTCACTGTGAGTGGGCGTGTCTCACTGTGAGTGGGCGTGTCTCGCTGTGAGTGGGTGTGTCTCACTGTGAGTGGGCGTGTCTCACTGTGAGTGGGCGTGTCTCACTGTGAGTGGGCGTGTCTCGCTGTGAGTGGGCGTGTCTCACTGTGAGTGGGTGTGTCTCACTGTGAGTGGGCGTGTCTCGCTGTGAGTGGGTGTGTCTCACTGTGAGTGGGCGTGTCTCGCTGTGAGTGGGCGTGTCTCGCTGTGAGTGGGTGTGCCTCACTGTGAGTGGGTGTGTCTCACTGTGAGTGGGTGTGTCTCACTGTGAGTGGGTGTGTCTCACTGTGAGTGGGTGTGCCTCGCTGTGAGTGGGCGTGTCTCACTGTGAGTGGGTGTGTCTCGCTGTGAGTGGGTGTGTCTCGCTGTGAGTGGGCGTGTCTCGCTGTGAGTGGGCGTGTCTCGCTGTGAGTGGGCGTGTCTCGCTGTGAGTGGGCGTGTCTCACTGTGAGTGGGCGTGTCTCACTGTGAGTGGGCGTGTCTCACTGTGAGTGGGTGTGTCTCACTGTGAGTGGGTGTGTCTCGCTGTGAGTGGGTGTGTCTCGCTGTGAGTGGGCGTGTCTCACTGTGAGTGGGCGTGTCTCGCTGTGAGTGGGCGTGTCTCGCTGTGAGTGGGCGTGTCTCACTGTGAGTGGGCGTGTCTCACTGTGAGTGGGCGTGTCTCACTGTGAGTGGGTGTGCCTCGCTGTGAGTGGGTGTGTCTCACTGTGAGTGGGCGTGTCTCACTGTGAGTGGGTGTGTCTCACTGTGAGTGGGTGTGCCTCGCTGTGAGTGGGTGTGTCTCACTGTGAGTGGGCGTGTCTCACTGTGAGTGGGCGTGTCTCACTGTGAGTGGGTGTGTCTCACTGTGAGTGGGCGTGTCTCACTGTGAGTGGGTGTGTCTCACTGTGAGTGGGTGTGTCTCACTGTGAGTGGGCGTGTCTCACTGTGAGTGGGTGTGTCTCACTGTGAGTGGGTGTTTCTCGCTGTGAGTGGGTGTGTCTCACTGTGAGTGGGCGTGTCTCACTGTGAGTGGGTGTGTCTCACTGTGAGTGGGTGTGTCTCACTGTGAGTGGGTGTTTCTCGCTGTGAGTGGGTGTGTCTCACTGTGAGTGGGTGTGTCTCACTGTGAGTGGGTGTTTCTCGCTGTGAGTGGGTGTGTCTCACTGTGAGTGGGTGTGTCTCACTGTGAGTGGGCGTGTCTCACTGTGAGTGGGTGTGTCTCACTGTGAGTGGGTGTGTCTCGCTGTGAGTGGGTGTGTCTCACTGTGAGTGGGCGTGTCTCGCTGTGAGTGGGTGTGTCTCACTGTGAGTGGGCGTGTCTCACTGTGAGTGGGCGTGTCTCACTGTGAGTGGGCGTGCCTCACTGTGAGTGGGTGTGTCTCGCTGTGAGTGGGCGTGTCTCACTGTGAGTGGGTGTGTCTCACTGTGAGTGGGTGTGTCTCGCTGTGAGTGGGTGTGTCTCACTGTGAGTGGGCGTGTCTCGCTGTGAGTGGGTGTGTCTCACTGTGAGTGGGCGTGTCTCACTGTGAGTGGGCGTGTCTCACTGTGAGTGGGCGTGCCTCACTGTGAGTGGGTGTGTCTCACTGTGAGTGGGCGTGCCTCACCGTGAGTGGGCGTGCCTCACCGTGAGTGGGCGTGTCTCGCTGTGAGTGGGTGTGTCTCACTGTGAGTGGGCGTGTCTCACTGTGAGTGGGTGTGCCTCACTGTGAGTGGGCGTGTCTCACTGTGAGTGGGCGTGCCTCACTGTGAGTGGGCGTGTCTCACTGTGAGTGGGCGTGCCTCACTGTGAGTGGGTGTGTCTCGCTGTGAGTGGGCGTGTCTCACTGTGAGTGGGCGTGTCTCACTGTGAGTGGGCGTGTCTCACTGTGAGTGGGCGTGTCTCGCTGTGAGTGGGTGTGTCTCACTGTGAGTGGGCGTGTCTCACTGTGAGTGGGTGTGTCTCACTGTGAGTGGGCGTGTCTCGCTGTGAGTGGGCGTGCCTCACTGTGAGTGGGCGTGTCTCACTGTGAGTGGGTGTGTCTCGCTGTGAGTGGGTGTGTCTCGCTGTGAGTGGGCGTGTCTCACTGTGAGTGGGTGTGTCTCACTGTGAGTGGGCGTGCCTCACTGTGAGTGGGCGTGCCTCACTGTGAGTGGGCGTGTCTCACTGTGAGTGGGCGTGTCTCACTGTGAGTGGGCGTGTCTCGCTGTGAGTGGGCGTGTCTCGCTGTGAGTGGGCGTGTCTCACTGTGAGTGGGCGTGTCTCACTGTGAGTGGGCGTGTCTCACTGTGAGTGGGCGTGTCTCACTGTGAGTGGGCGTGTCTCACTGTGAGTGGGCGTGTCTCGCTGTGAGTGGGCGTGTCTCACTGTGAGTGGGTGTTTCTCGCTGTGAGTGGGCGTGTCTCACTGTGAGTGGGTGTGTCTCGCTGTGAGTGGGTGTGTCTCACTGTGAGTGGGTGTGTCTCACTGTGAGTGGGTGTGCCTCACTGTGAGTGGGTGTGTCTCGCTGTGAGTGGGTGTGCCTCACTGTGAGTGGGTGTGTCTCACTGTGAGTGGGTGTGTCTCACTGTGAGTGGGTGTGCCTCACTGTGAGTGGGTGTGTCTCACTGTGAGTGGGTGTGTCTCGCTGTGAGTGGGTGTGTCTCACTGTGAGTGGGCGTGTCTCACTGTGAGTGGGTGTGTCTCACTGTGAGTGGGTGTGTCTCGCTGTGAGTGGGCGTGTCTCGCTGTGAGTGGGTGTGTCTCACTGTGAGTGGGTGTGTCTCACTGTGAGTGGGTGTGTCTCACTGTGAGTGGGCGTGTCTCGCTGTGAGTGGGTGTGCCTCACTGTGAGTGGGCGTGTCTCACTGTGAGTGGGCGTGTCTCACTGTGAGTGGGTGTGTCTCACTGTGAGTGGGTGTGTCTCACTGTGAGTGGGCGTGTCTCACTGTGAGTGGGTGTGTCTCACTGTGAGTGGGTGTGTCTCACTGTGAGTGGGTGTGCCTCACTGTGAGTGGGTGTGCCTCACTGTGAGTGGGCGTGTCTCACTGTGAGTGGGTGTGTCTCACTGTGAGTGGGCGTGTCTCGCTGTGAGTGGGTGTGTCTCACTGTGAGTGGGTGTGTCTCGCTGTGAGTGGGCGTGTCTCACTGTGAGTGGGCGTGTCTCACTGTGAGTGGGCGTGTCTCACTGTGAGTGGGTGTGTCTCACTGTGAGTGGGTGTGCCTCACTGTGAGTGGGTGTGTCTCACTGTGAGTGGGCGTGTCTCACTGTGAGTGGGTGTGTCTCGCTGTGAGTGGGCGTGTCTCACTGTGAGTGGGTGTGTCTCGCTGTGAGTGGGTGTGTCTCGCTGTGAGTGGGCGTGTCTCACTGTGAGTGGGTGTGTCTCACTGTGAGTGGGTGTGCCTCACTGTGAGTGGGCGTGTCTCACTGTGAGTGGGGCGTGTCTCACTGTGAGTGGGCGTGTCTCACTGTGAGTGGGGTGTGTCTCACTGTGAGTGGGCGTGTCTCACTGTGAGTGGGCGTGTCTCACTGTGAGTGGGCGTGTCTCACTGTGAGTGGGTGTGCCTCACTGTGAGTGGGCGTGTCTCACTGTGAGTGGGCGTGTCTCACTGTGAGTGGGTGTGTCTCACTGTGAGTGGGTGTGTCTCGCTGTGAGTGGGCGTGTCTCACTGTGAGTGGGCGTGTCTCACTGTGAGTGGGCGTGTCTCACTGTGAGTGGGCGTGTCTCACTGTGAGTGGGTGTGTCTCACTGTGAGTGGGTGTGCCTCACTGTGAGTGGGTGTGTCTCACTGTGAGTGGCGTGTCTCACTGTGAGTGGGTGTGTCTCACTGTGAGTGGGCGTGTCTCGCTGTGAGTGGGCGTGTCTCGCTGTGAGTGGGTGTGTCCTCACTGTGAGTGGGTGTGTCTCACTGTGAGTGGGCGTGTCTCACTGTGAGTGGGTGTGTCTCACTGTGAGTGGGTGTGTCTCACTGTGAGTGGGTGTGTCTCACTGTGAGTGGGTGTGTCTCACTGTGAGTGGGTGTGTCTCACTGTGAGTGGGTGTGTCTCACTGTGAGTGGGCGTGTCTCGCTGTGAGTGGGCGTGTCTCGCTGTGAGTGGGTGTGTCTCACTGTGAGTGGGTGTGTCTCACTGTGAGTGGGCGTGTCTCGCTGTGAGTGGGCGTGTCTCACTGTGAGTGGGTGTGTCTCACTGTGAGTGGGTGTGTCTCACTGTGAGTGGGTGTGTCTCACTGTGAGTGGGCGTGTCTCACTGTGAGTGGGTGTGTCTCGCTGTGAGTGGGTGTGTCTCACTGTGACGTGGGTGTGTCTCACTGTGAGTGGGCGTGTCTCACTGTGAGTGGGTGTGTCTCACTGTGAGTGGGCGTGTCTCGCTGTGAGTGGGTGTGTCTCACTGTGAGTGGGCGTGTCTCGCTGTGAGTGGGTGTGTCTCACTGTGAGTGGGTGTGTCTCACTGTGAGTGGGCTGTGTCTCACTGTGAGTGGGTGTGTCTCACTGTGAGTGGGCGTGTCTCACTGTGAGTGGGTGTGTCTCGCTGTGAGTGGGTGTGTCTCACTGTGAGTGGGTGTGTCTCACTGTGAGTGGGCGTGTCTCACTGTGAGTGGGTGTGTCCTCGCTGTGAGTGGGTGTGTCTCGCTGTGAGTGGGGCGTGTCTCAGCTGTGAGTGGGTGTGTCTCACTGTGAGTGGGCGTGTCTCACTGTGAGTGGGTGTGTCTCGCTGTGAGTGGGCGTGTCTCACTGTGAGTGGGCGTGTCTCACTGTGAGTGGGTGTGTCTCACTGTGAGTGGGTGTGTCTCACTGTGAGTGGGTGTGTCTCACTGTGAGTGGGCGTGTCTCACTGTGAGTGGGTGTGTCTCGCTGTGAGTGGGTGTGTCTCACTGTGAGTGGGTGTGTCTCGCTGTGAGTGGGCGTGTCTCGCTGTGAGTGGGTGTGCCTCACTGTGAGTGGGTGTGTCTCGCTGTGAGTGGGTGTGTCTCACTGTGAGTGGGTGTGTCTCGCTGTGAGTGGGCGTGTCTCGCTGTGAGTGGGTGTGTCTCACTGTGAGTGGGTGTGTCTCACTGTGAGTGGGTGTGTCTCACTGTGAGTGGGTGTGTCTCGCTGTGAGTGGGCGTGTCTCGCTGTGAGTGGGTGTGTCTCACTGTGAGTGGGTGTGTCTCGCTGTGAGTGGGCGTGTCTCACTGTGAGTGGGCGTGTCTCGCTGTGAGTGGGTGTGCCTCACTGTGAGTGGGCGTGTCTCGCTGTGAGTGGGCGTGTCTCACTGTGAGTGGGCGTGTCTCACTGTGAGTGGGCGTGTCTCGCTGTGAGTGGGTGTGTCTCACTGTGAGTGGGCGTGTCTCACTGTGAGTGGGCGTGTCTCGCTGTGAGTGGGTGTGCCTCACTGTGAGTGGGTGTGTCTCACTGTGAGTGGGCGTGTCTCACTGTGAGTGGGTGTGTCTCACTGTGAGTGGGCGTGTCTCACTGTGAGTGGGCGTGTCTCACTGTGAGTGGGTGTGTCTCACTGTGAGTGGGTGTGTCTCGCTGTGAGTGGGTGTGTCTCACTGTGAGTGCGTGTGTCTCACTGTGAGTGGGTGTGTCCTCACTGTGAGTGGGCGTGTCTCACTGTGAGTGGGTGTGTCTCACTGTGAGTGGGCGTGTCTCACTGTGAGTGGGCGTGTCTCACTGTGAGTGGGTGTGTCTCACTGTGAGTGGGGCGTGTCTCACTGTGAGTGGGTGTGTCTCACTGTGAGTGGGCGTGTCTCACTGTGAGTGGGCGTGTCTCACTGTGAGTGGGTGTGCCTCGCTGTGAGTGGGCGTGTCTCACTGTGAGTGGGTGTGTCTCACTGTGAGTGGGTGTGTCTCACTGTGAGTGGGCGTGTCTCACTGTGAGTGGGTGTGCCTCGCTGTGAGTGGGCGTGTCTCACTGTGAGTGGGTGTGTCTCACTGTGAGTGGGCGTGTCTCGCTGTGAGTGGGTGTGTCTCACTGTGAGTGGGTGTGTCTCACTGTGAGTGGGCGTGTCTCGCTGTGAGTGGGCGTGTCTCACTGTGAGTGGGTGTGTCTCACTGTGAGTGGGCGTGTCTCACTGTGAGTGGGCGTGTCTCGCTGTGAGTGGGCGTGTCTCACTGTGAGTGGGTGTGTCTCGCTGTGAGTGGGTGTGTCTCGCTGTGAGTGGGCGTGTCTCACTGTGAGTGGGCGTGTCTCGCTGTGAGTGGGTGTGTCTCGCTGTGAGTGGGCGTGTCTCGCTGTGAGTGGGCGTGTCTCACTGTGAGTGGGTGTGTCTCACTGTGAGTGGGCGTGTCTCACTGTGAGTGGGCGTGTCTCGCTGTGAGTGGGCGTGTCTCACTGTGAGTGGGCGTGTCTCACTGTGAGTGGGCGTGTCTCACTGTGAGTGGGTGTGTCTCACTGTGAGTGGGCGTGTCTCACTGTGAGTGGGTGTGTCTCGCTGTGAGTGGGCGTGTCTCGCTGTGAGTGGGCGTGTCTCACTGTGAGTGGGTGTGTCTCGCTGTGAGTGGGCGTGTCTCGCTGTGAGTGGGCGTGTCTCGCTGTGAGTGGGTGTGTCTCACTGTGAGTGGGTGTGTCTCACTGTGAGTGGGCGTGTCTCACTGTGAGTGGGCGTGTCTCACTGTGAGTGGGCGTGTCTCGCCGTGAGTGGGCGTGTCTCACTGTGAGTGGGTGTGTCTCACTGTGAGTGGGTGTGTCTCGCTGTGAGTGGGTGTGTCTCACTGTGAGTGGGTGTGTCTCACTGTGAGTGGGCGTGTCTCACTGTGAGTGGGCGTGTCTCACTGTGAGTGGGCGTGTCTCGCTCGTGAGTGGGCGTGTCTCACTGTGAGTGGGTGTGTCTCACTGTGAGTGGGTGTGTCTCACTGTGAGTGGGCGTGTCTCACTGTGAGTGGGTGTGTCTCACTGTGAGTGGGCGTGTCTCACTGTGAGTGGGTGTGTCTCGCTGTGAGTGGGTGTGTCTCACTGTGAGTGGGTGTGTCTCACTGTGAGTGGGTGTGCCTCACTGTGAGTGGGTGTGTCTCGCTGTGAGTGGGCGTGTCTCACTGTGAGTGGGTGTGTCTCACTGTGAGTGGGTGTGTCTCACTGTGAGTG
>NW_027620532.1:62500-77573 GCF_964198595.1 Lampetra fluviatilis | reverse complement strand
AGAGTGGGGGGAGAGTGGGGGAGAGTGGGGGAGAGTGGGGGGAGAGTGGGGGGAGAGTGGGGGGGAGAGTGGGGGGAGAGTGGGGGGAGAGTGGGGGGAGAGAGTGGGGAGAGAGTTTGGGAGAGAGACAGCGAGAGAAAGGGGTGCGTGGTGGAGATTGAATAGAGAAAATGCAGACAATGAGAGAGAGTGGGGGGAGAGTGGGGGGAGAGTGGGGGGAGAGTGGGGAGAGAGTGGGGGGAGTGGGGGAGAGTGGGGGAGAGTGGGGGGAGAGTGGGGGGAGAGAGTGGGGGAGAGAGTGGGGGGAGAGAGTGGGGGGAGAGAGTGGGGGGAGAGAGTGGGGGGAGAGAGTGGGGGGAGAGAGTGGGGGGAGAGAGTGGGGGAGAGAGTGGGGGGGAGAGAGTGGGGGAGAGAGTGGGGGGAGAGAGTGGGGGGAGAGTGGGGGGAGAGTGGGGAGAGAGTGGGGGGAGAGTGGGGGAGAGTTTGGGAGAGAGACGGCGAGAGAAAGGGGTGCGTGGTGGAGATTGAATAGAGAAAATGCAGACAATGAGAGAGAGTGGGGAGAGAGTGGGGGGAGAGTGGGGGGAGAGTGGGGGGAGAGTGGGGGGAGAGTGGGGGGAGATGGGGGGAGAGTGGGGGGAGAGTGGGGGGAGAGTGGGGGGAGAGTGGGGGGAGAGTGGGGGGAGAGTGGGGGGAGAGTGGGGGGAGAGTGGGGGGAGAGTGGGGGGAGAGACGGCGAGAGAAAGGGGTGCGTGGTGGAGATTGAATAGAGAAAATGCAGACAATGAGAGAGAGAGAGTGGGGGGAGAGTGGGGGGAGAGTGGGGGGAGAGTGGGGGGAGAGTGGGGGGAGAGTGGGGGGAGAGAGTGGGGAGAGAGTGGGGAGAGAGTTTGGGAGAGAGACAGCGAGAGAAAGGGGTGCGTGGTGGAGATTGAATAGAGAAAATGCAGACAATGAGAGAGAGTGGGGGGAGAGTGGGGGGAGAGTGGGGGGAGAGAGTGGGGAGAGAGTGGGGGGAGAGTGGGGGGAGAGTGGGGGGAGAGTGGGGGGAGAGTGGGGGGAGAGTGGGGGAGAGTGGGGGGAGAGACGGCGAGAGAAAGGGGTGCGTGGTGGAGATTGAATAGAGAAAATGCAGACAATGAGAGAGAGTGGGGGGAGAGTGGGGGGAGAGTGGGGGGGAGAGTGGGGGGAGAGTGGGGGGAGAGTGGGGGGAGAGTGGGGGGAGAGTGGGGGGAGAGTGGGGGGAGAGTGGGGGGAGAGTTTGGGAGAGAGACGGCGAGAGAAAGGGGTGCGTGGTGGAGATTGAATAGAGAAAATGCAGACAATGAGAGAGAGTGGGGGGAGAGAGTGGGGGGAGAGTGGGGGGAGAGTGGGGGGAGAGTGGGGGAGAGAGTGGGGGGAGAGTGGGGGGAGAGTTTGGGAGAGAGACGGCGAGAGAAAGGGGTGCGTGGTGGAGATTGAATAGAGAAAATGCAGACAATGAGAGAGAGAGAGTGGGGAGAGAGTGGGGGGAGAGTGGGGGGGAGAGTGGGGGGAGAGTGGGGGGAGAGTGGGGGGAGAGTGGGGGGAGAGTGGGGGGAGAGTGGGGGAGAGTGGGGGGAGAGTGGGGGGAGAGTGGGGAGAGAGACGGCGAGAGAAAGGGGTGCGTGGTGGAGATTGAATAGAGAAAATGCAGACAATGAGAGAGAGAGAGTGGGGGGAGAGTGGGGGGAGAGTGGGGGGAGAGTGGGGGGAGAGTGGGGGGAGAGTGGGGGGAGAGTGGGGGGAGAGTGGGGGGAGAGTGGGGGGAGAGTGGGGGAGAGAGACGGCGAGAGAAAGGGGTGCGTGGTGGAGATTGAATAGAGAAAATGCAGACAATGAGAGAGAGTGGGGGGGAGAGTGGGGGGAGAGTGGGGGGAGAGAGTGGGGAGAGAGTGGGGGGAGAGTGGGGGGAGAGTGGGGGGAGAGTGGGGGGAGAGTGGGGGAGAGTGGGGGGAGAGTGGGGGGAGAGTGGGGGAGAGTGGGGGGAGAGTTTGGGAGAGAGACGGCGAGAGAAAGGGGTGCGTGGTGGAGATTGAATAGAGAAAATGCAGACAATGAGAGAGAGAGAGTGGGGGGAGAGTGGGGGGAGAGTGGGGGGAGAGTGGGGGGAGAGTGGGGGGAGAGTGGGGGGAGAGTGGGGGGAGAGTGGGGGGAGAGAGTGGGGAGAGAGTGGGGGGAGAGTGGGAAGAGAGTTTGGGAGAGAGACAGCGAGAGAAAGGGGTGCGTGGTGGAGATTGAATAGAGAAAATGCAGACAATGAGAGAGAGTGGGGGGAGAGTGGGGGGAGAGTGGGGGGAGAGGGAGAGTGGGGAGAGAGTGGGGGGAGAGTGGGGGGAGAGTGGGGGGAGAGTGGGGGAGAGTTTGGGAGAGAGACGGCGAGAGAAAGGGGTGCGTGGTGGAGATTGAATAGAGAAAATGCAGACAATGAGAGAGAGAGAGTGGGGGGAGAGTGGGGGAGAGTGGGGGGAGAGTGGGGGGAGAGTGGGGGGAGAGTGGGGAGAGAGTGGGGGGAGAGTGGGGGGAGAGTGGGGAGAGAGTGGGGGAGAGTGGGGGGAGAGTGGGGGGAGAGTGGGGGGAGAGTTTGGGAGAGAGACGGCGAGAGAAAGGGGTGCGTGGTGGAGATTGAATAGAGAAAATGCAGACAATGAGAGAGAGAGAGTGGGGGGAGAGTGGGGGGAGAGTGGGGGGAGAGTGGGGGAGAGTGGGGGGAGAGTGGGGGGAGAGTGGGGGGAGAGTGGGGGGAGAGTGGGGGGAGAGTGGGGGGAGAGTGGGGGGAGAGTGGGAAGAGAGTTTGGGAGAGAGACAGCGAGAGAAAGGGGTGCGTGGTGGAGATTGAATAGAGAAAATGCAGACAATGAGAGAGAGTGGGGGGAGAGTGGGGGGAGAGTGGGGGGAGAGAGTGGGGAGAGAGTGGGGGAGAGTGGGGGGAGAGTGGGGGGAGAGTGGGGGGAGAGTGGGGGGAGAGTGGGGGGAGAGTTTGGGAGAGAGACGGCGAGAGAAAGGGGTGCGTGGTGGAGATTGAATAGAGAAAATGCAGACAATGAGAGAGAGAGAGTGGGGGGAGAGTGGGGGGAGAGTGGGGGGAGAGTGGGGGGGAGAGTGGGGGGAGAGTGGGGGGAGAGTGGGGGGAGAGTGGGGGGAGAGTGGGGGGAGAGTGGGGGGAGAGTGGGGGGAGAGTGGGGAGAGAGTTTGGGAGAGAGACGGCGAGAGAAAGGGGTGCGTGGTGGAGATTGAATAGAGAAAATGCAGACAATGAGAGAGAGTGGGGGGAGAGTGGGGGGAGAGTGGGGGGAGAGTGGGGGGAGAGTGGGGGGAGAGTGGGGGGAGAGAGTGGGGGGAGAGAGTGGGTGGAGAGAGTGGGGGGAGAGAGTGGGGGGAGAGTGGGGGGAGAGTGGGGAGAGAGTGGGGGGAGAGTGGGGGGAGAGTTTGGGAGAGAGACGGCGAGAGAAAGGGGTGCGTGGTGGAGATTGAATAGAGAAAATGCAGACAATGAGAGAGAGAGAGTGGGGAGAGAGTGGGGGGAGAGTGGGGGGAGAGTGGGGGGAGAGTGGGGGGAGAGTGGGGGGAGAGTGGGGGGAGAGTGGGGGGAGAGTGGGGGGAGAGTGGGGGGAGAGTGGGGGGGAGAGTGGGGAGAGAGACGGCGAGAGAAAGGGGTGCGTGGTGGAGATTGAATAGAGAAAATGCAGACAATGAGAGAGAGAGAGTGGGGGGAGAGTGGGGGGAGAGTGGGGGGAGAGTGGGGGGAGAGTGGGGGGAGAGTGGGGGGAGAGTGGGGGGAGAGTGGGGGGAGAGTGGGGGGAGAGTGGGGGGAGAGAGTGGGGAGAGAGTTTGGGAGAGAGACAGCGAGAGAAAGGGGTGCGTGGTGGAGATTGAATAGAGAAAATGCAGACAATGAGAGAGAGTGGGGGGAGAGTGGGGGGAGAGTGGGGGGAGAGAGTGGGGGAGAGTGGGGGGAGAGTGGGGGGAGAGTGGGGGGAGAGTGGGGGGAGAGAGTGGGGGAGAGAGTGGGGGAGAGAGTGGGGGGAGAGAGTGGGGGGAGAGAGTGGAGAGGGGAGAGAGTGGGGGAGAGAGTGGGGGAGAGAGTGGGGGGAGAGAGTGGGGGGAGAGAGTGGGGGGAGAGAGTGGGGGGAGAGAGTGGGGGGAGAGTGGGGGGAGAGTGGGGAGAGAGTGGGGGGAGAGTGGGGGAGAGTTTGGGAGAGAGACGGCGAGAGAAAGGGGTGCGTGGTGGAGATTGAATAGAGAAAATGCAGACAATGAGAGAGAGTGGGGAGAGAGTGGGGGGAGAGTGGGGGGAGAGTGGGGGGAGAGTGGGGGGAGAATGGGGGAGAGTGGGGGGAGAGTGGGGGGAGAGTGGGGGGAGAGTGGGGGGAGAGTGGGGGGAGAGTGGGGGGAGAGTGGGGGGAGAGTGGGGGGAGAGACGGCGAGAGAAAGGGGTGCGTGGTGGAGATTGAATAGAGAAAATGCAGACAATGAGAGAGAGAGAGTGGGGGGAGAGTGGGGGAGAGTGGGGGGAGAGTGGGGGGAGAGTGGGGGGAGAGTGGGGGGAGAGAGTGGGGAGAGAGTGGGAAGAGAGTTTGGGAGAGAGACAGCGAGAGAAAGGGGTGCGTGGTGGAGATTGAATAGAGAAAATGCAGACAATGAGAGAGAGTGGGGGGAGAGTGGGGGGAGAGTGGGGGGAGAGAGTGGGGAGAGAGTGGGGGGAGAGTGGGGGGAGAGTGGGGGGAGAGTGGGGGGAGAGTGGGGGGAGAGTGGGGGGAGAGTGGGGGGAGAGACGGCGAGAGAAAGGGGTGCGTGGTGGAGATTGAATAGAGAAAATGCAGACAATGAGAGAGAGTGGGGGGAGAGTGGGGGGAGAGTGGGGGGAGAGTGGGGGGAGAGTGGGGGGAGAGTGGGGGGAGAGTGGGGGGAGAGTGGGGGGAGAGTGGGGGGAGAGTGGGGGGAGAGTGGGGGGAGAGTGGGGGGAGAGTTTGAGAGAAAATGCAGACAATGAGAGAGAGTGGGGGGAGAGAGTGGGGGGAGAGTGGGGGAGAGTGGGGGGAGAGTGGGGAGAGAGTGGGGGGAGAGTGGGGGGAGAGTTTGGGAGAGAGACGGCGAGAGAAAGGGGTGCGTGGTGGAGATTGAATAGAGAAAATGCAGACAATGAGAGAGAGAGTGGGGAGAGAGTGGGGGGAGAGTGGGGGGAGAGTGGGGGGAGAGAGTGGGGGGAGAGTGGGGGGAGAGTGGGGGAGAGTGGGGGAGAGTGGGGGGAGAGTGGGGGAGAGTGGGGGAGAGTGGGGAGAGAGACGGCGAGAGAAAGGGGTGCGTGGTGGAGATTGAATAGAGAAAATGCAGACAATGAGAGAGAGAGTGGGGGAGAGTGGGGGGGAGAGTGGGGGGAGAGTGGGGGGAGAGTGGGGGGAGAGTGGGGGGAGAGTGGGGGGAGAGTGGGGGGAGAGTGGGGGGAGAGTGGGGGGAGAGTGGGGAGAGAGACGGGCGAGAGAAAGGGGTGCGTGGTGGAGATTGAATAGAGAAAATGCAGACAATGAGAGAGAGAGTGGGGGGAGAGTGGGGGGAGAGTGGGGGGAGAGTGGGGGGAGAGAGTGGGGAGAGAGTGGGGGAGAGTGGGGGGAGAGTGGGGGGGAGTGGGGGGGAGAGTGGGGGGAGAGTGGGGGGAGAGTGGGGGGAGAGTGGGGGGAGAGTGGGGGGAGAGTTTGGGAGAGAGACGGCGAGAGAAAGGGGTGCGTGGTGGAGATTGAATAGAGAAAATGCAGACAATGAGAGAGAGAGAGTGGGGGGAGAGTGGGGGGAGAGTGGGGGAGAGTGGGGGGAGAGTGGGGGGAGAGTGGGGGGAGAGTGGGGGGAGAGTGGGGGAGAGTGGGGGGAGAGAGTGGGGAGAGAGTGGGGGGAGAGTGGGAAGAGAGTTTGGGAGAGAGACAGCGAGAGAAAGGGGTGCGTGGTGGAGATTGAATAGAGAAAATGCAGACAATGAGAGAGAGTGGGGGGAGAGTGGGGGGAGAGTGGGGGGAGAGAGTGGGGAGAGAGTGGGGGGAGAGTGGGGGGAGAGTGGGGGGAGAGTGGGGGGAGAGTTTGGGAGAGAGACGGCGAGAGAAAGGGGTGCGTGGTGGAGATTGAATAGAGAAAATGCAGACAATGAGAGAGAGAGAGTGGGGGGAGAGTGGGGGGAGAGTGGGGGGAGAGTGGGGGGAGAGTGGGGAGAGAGTGGGGGGAGAGTGGGGGGAGAGTGGGGAGAGAGTGGGGGGAGAGTGGGGGGAGAGTGGGGGGAGAGTGGGGGGAGAGTGGGGAGAGAGTGGGGAGAGAGTGGGGGGAGAGTGGGGGGAGAGTGGGGAGAGAGTGGGGGGAGAGTGGGGGGAGAGTGGGGGGAGAGTGGGGAGAGAGTGGGGGGAGAGTGGGGGGAGAGTGGGGGGAGAGTGGGGGGAGAGTGGGGGGAGAGTGGGGAGAGAGTTTGGGAGAGAGACGGCGAGAGAAAGGGGTGCGTGGTGGAGATTGAATAGAGAAAATGCAGACAGTGGGGGGAGAGAGTGGGGGGAGAGAGTGGGGGGAGAGTGGGGGGAGAGTGGGGAGAGAGTGGGGGAGAGAGTGGGGAGAGAGTGGGGGGAGAGTGGGGGGAGAGTGGGGGGAGAGTGGGGGGAGAGTGGGGAGAGAGACGGCGAGAGAAAGGGGTGCGTGGTGGTGGAGATTGAATAGAGAAAATGCAGACAGTGGGGGGAGAGAGTGGGGGGAGAGAGTGGGGGGAGAGTGGGGGGAGAGTGGGGGGAGAGTGGGGAGAGTGGGGGGAGAGTGGGGGGGAGAGTGGGGAGAGAGTGGGGGGAGAGTGGGGGGAGAGTGGGGAGAGAGTGGGGAGAGAGTGGGGGGAGAGTGGGGAGAGTGGGGAGAGTGGGGGGAGTGGGGAGAGTGGGGAGAGAGTGGGGAGAGAGTGGGGGGAGAGTGGGGGGAGAGTGGGGAGAGTGGGGGGAGAGTGGGGAGAGTGGGGGGAGAGTGGGGGGAGAGTGGGGAGAGTGGGGGGAGAGTGGGGAGAGTGGGGGGAGAGTGGGGGGGAGAGTGGGGGGAGTGGGGAGAGAGTGGGGAGAGAGTGGGGAGAGAGTGGGGGGAGAGTGGGGGGAGAGTGGGGGGAGAGTGGGGGGAGAGTGGGGGGAGAGTGGGGGGAGAGTGGGGGGGAGTGGGGAGAGTGGGGAGAGTGGGGAGAGAGTGGGGAGAGAGTGGGGAGAGAGTGGGGAGAGAGTGGGGAGAGAGTGGGGAGAGAGTGGGGAGAGAGTGGGGAGAGAGTGGGGAGAGAGTGGGGAGAGAGTGGGGAGAGAGTGGGGAGAGAGTGGGGAGAGAGTGGGGAGAGAGTGGGGAGAGAGTGGGGAGAGAGTGGGGGGAGAGTGGGGAGAGAGTGGGGAGAGAGTGGGGAGAGAGTGGGGGGAGAGTGGGGGGAGAGTGGGGAGAGAGACAGCGAGAGAAAGGGGTGCGTGGTGGAGATTGAATAGAGAAAATGCAGACAATGAGAGAGAGAGAGTGGGGGGAGAGTGGGGGGAGAGTGGGGAGAGTGGGGAGAGAGTGGGGAGAGAGAGAGTGGGGGGAGAGTGGGGGGAGAGTGGGGAAGAGTGGGGGGAGAGTGGGGGGGGGAGAGTGGGGGGAGAGTGGGGGGAGAGTGGGGGGAGAGTGGGGGGAGAGTGGGGGGAGAGTGGGGGGAGAGAGTGGGGGGAGAGAGTGGGAGAGAGTGGAGAGAGAGTGGGGGAGAGTGGGGGGAGAGAGTGGGGGGGAGAGTGGGGGGAGAGAGTGGGGAGAGAGAGTGGGGGGAGAGTGGTGGGAGAGTGGGGGGGAGAGAGTGGGGGGAGAGAGTGGGAGAGTGGGGAGAGTGGGGGGAGAGAGTGTGGAGAGAGAGTGGGGAGAGAGAGTGGGGGGAGAGAGTGGGGGGAGAGTGGGGGGAGAGAGTGGGGGGGGGAGAGTGGGGAGAGAGAGTGGGGGGAGAGAGTGGGGGGAGAGAGTGGGGAGAGAGAGTGGGGAGAGAGTGGGGAGAGAGAGTGGGGGGAGAGTGGGGAGAGAGAGTGGGGGGAGAGAGTGGGGGGAGAGTGGGGAGAGAGAGTGGGGGGAGAGAGTGGAGAGAGAGTGGGGAGAGAGAGTGGGGGGAGAGTGGGGGGAGAGTGGGGGGGAGAGTGGGGGGAGAGAGTGGGGGGAGAGAGTGGGGGGAGAGAGTGGGGGGAGAGAGTGGGGAGAGAGTGGGGGGAGAGTGGGAGGGAGAGAGTGGGGAGAGAGAGTGGACGGAGACTTTTTGGACTTTTTAAACAACTTTCATCGCCGCCAACAGCAACAGCATCGGAGTCGATTTGGATAGGACAGCAACACGAAGTCACCAACAACACAAAGTCACGGACGCTTTGAATCCAGGCGTGACGTGTGGCGCTAAATGCGCCGCGCACAACACGAAACAAAAGCCACGTGGTGGTGGTGGTTGTGGTGTAGGTGGTGGTGGTGGTGGTGGCGGTGGTGGTAGCGGTGGTGGTGGTGGTGGTAGCGGTGGTGGTGGTAGCGGTGGTGGTGGCGATGGTGGCGGCGGTGGAGGTGGTGGTGGCGGTGATGGTGGTAGTGGTGGTGGTGATAGTGGCGGTGATAGTGGCGGTGATGGTGGTAGTGGTGATGGTGGTGATAGTGGTGGTGGTGATGGTGGTAGTGGTGGTGGTGATGATAGTGGTGGTGATGATAGCGGTGGTGGTGATGGTGTTGGCGGTGGCGGTGGTAGTGGCGGTGGTGGTAGTAGCGGTGATGGTGGTAGTGGTGGTGGTGGTAGTGATGGTAGTGGTGGCGGTGGTAGTGGCGGTGGTGGCGGTAGTGGTGGTGGTGGAGGTGGTGGCGGCGGTGGTGGTAGTGGCGGTGGTAGTGGCGGTGGTGGCGGTAGTGGTGGTGGTGGAGGTTGTGGCGGCGGTGGTGGTAGTGCCGGTGGTAGTGGCGGTGGTGGTGGTAGTAGCGATGGCGGTGGTGGTGGTAGTGATGATAGTGGCGGTGTTGGCGGTGGTGGTAGTAGCGATGGCGCTCGCCCCACGTGACCGTCACGTGTGCAGTGCCTGCTCCAGCCGGAGCCTCCAGTAGGCCCCTTGAACACGCCAAGAGTCACCGCAGATCGGCCCGTCAAGCGTCACCTTGCAGCCGATGTGTCCCCTTCTTCTTGGTTCTTTCGGAAAAATCTCGTAGAAGGCAAGTAATCAAACAGAGCTGGTCTTCACCTGAGGACGGCTGCTTGCGTTGTGGCCGAAACGTCGTGAGAATTGTATTTTATTGTGTTTAATTTGTATTGTTTCATTACTTCCCTTCTACGTGGTCACTTTACCGAAAGAACCAAGAAGATGAATCCCTGCAGTCACGAAAGCTTTAAATCGAAATTGAGACTAGGCTCCAAAGAAAGCTGTCTCTGGTGTGGACCAATCAGTTTCAAGGACAACGCATAAATGATCAGAGTTGTGTTTTTTGTTTGCATTTGACTGCGTGTATTGTGGTCAATGTAAGCATGATTCATTGCAAAAGGTGTCAGTTTTGTTGCCATAAAAAAGGGGGAAAACCCCCTATTAGTATATTTTGCTACTGGTGTGATGCGAGCGTGAATGGGGTTGCTGCTGGGCTCTGGTCCAATCACACGGCCCGGGGTATTGCGGGGCGTGTGGGAGGGGCCACCGTTCACCTCGGCAGCTCCAATGGGAGGGGGCGAGGTGAATGGGGGCGGAGCCAGCGGGGAGAGTACGGGAAGGCCGGATCTGACGATCCCGAAGGGGAGGAGTCAGGGTCACGTGGGTGGAGAAGATATAAGGGGGAGCCCCGAGATCCGCGCCATCGGCCACGTGGCGCGAAGGACCTCAGCAAGCCAGCGGAGTGCGGAGTGCGGGAGTGGAAGAGCTGACGGAGGAGCGTGTGCGCGGCACGAGAGAGAGAGACGCTGGTCCCTGATCAGAACCAGCGGGGTGCGAGTGCGAGTTGGAGGAGCTGACGGAGGAGCGTGCGCGGCACGAGAGAGAGAGACGCTGGTCCCTGATCAGGGCCAGCGGGGTGCGATGACGAGTTGGAGGAGCTGACGGAGGAGCGTGCGGGGCACGAGAGAGAGAGACGCTGGTCCCTGATCAGGGCCAGCGGAGTGCGAGGACGAGTTGAAGGAGCTGACGGAGGAGCGTGCGTGGCACGAGAGAGAGAGACGCTGGTCCCTGATCAGAACCAGCGGGGTGCGAGGGCGAGTTGGAGGAGCTGACGGAGGAGCGTGCGCGGCACGAGAGAGAGAGACGCTGGTCCTTGATCAGGACCAGCGGGGTGCGAGGGCGAGTTGGAGGAGCTGACGGAGGAGCGTGCGGGGCACGAGAGAGAGAGACGCTGGTCCCTGATCAGGACCAGCGGGGTGCGAGGGCGAGTTGGAGGAGCTGACGGAGGAGCGTGCGCGGCACGAGAGAGAGAGACGCTGGTCGTTGATCAGGACCAGCGGGGTGCGAGGACGAGTGGAGGAGCTAACGGAGGAGCGTGTGCGGGGCACGAGAGAGAGAGACCCTGGTCCCTGATCAGGACCAGCGGGGTGCGAGGACGAGTTGGAGGAGCTGACGGAGGAGCGCGTGCGCGGCACGCGAGAGAGAGACGCTGGTCGCTGATCAGGACCAGCGGGGTGCGAGGACGAGTTGGAGGAGCTGACGGAGGAGCGTGCGCGGCACGAGAGAGAGAGACGCTGGTCGCTGATCAGGACCAGCGGGGTGCGAGGACGAGTGGAGGAGCTGACGGAGGAGCGTGCGGGGCACGAGAGAGAGAGACGCTGGTCCCTGATCAGGGCCAGCGGGGTGCGAGGACGAGTTGGAGGAGCTGACGGAGGAGCGTGCGGGGCACGAGAGAGAGAGACGCTGGTCCCTGATCAGGGCCAGCGGAGTGCGAGGACGAGTTGGAGGAGCTGACGGAGGAGCGTGCGGGGCACGAGAGAGAGAGACGCTGGTCCCTGATCAGGGCCAGCGGGGTGCGAGGACGAGTTGGAGGAGCTGACGGAGGAGCGTGCGCGGCACACGAGAGAGAGAGACGCTGGTCCCTGATCAGGACCAGCGGGGTGCGAGGACGAGTGGAGGAGCTGACGGAGGAGCGTGTGCGGGGCACGAGAGAGAGAGACGCTGGTCCCTGATCAGGGACCAGCGGAGTGCGAGGACGAGTTGGAGGAGCTAACGGAGGAGCGTGCGGGGCACGAGAGAGAGAGACACTGGTCGCTGATCAGGACCAGCGGGGTGCGAGGACGAGTTGGAGGAGCTGACGGAGGAGCGTGCGTGGCACGAGAGAGAGAGACGCTGGTCGCTAATCAGGACCAGCGGGGTGCGAGGGCGAGTTGGAGGAGCTGACGGAGGAGCGTGCGGGGCACGAGAGAGAGAGACGCTGGTCCCTGATCAGAACCAGCGGGGTGCGAGGACGAGTTGGAGGAGCTGACGGAGGAGCGTGCGCGGCACGAGAGAGAGAGACGCTGGTCCCTGATCAGGGCCAGCGGAGTGTGAGGACGAGTTGGAGGAGCTGACGGAGGAGCGTGCGGGGCACGAGAGAGAGAGACGCTGGTCCCTGATCAGGACCAGCGGGGTGCGAGGACGAGTGGAGGAGCTGACGGAGGAGCGTGCGTGGCACGAGAGAGAGAGACGCTGGTCCCTGATCAGGACCAGCGGGGTGCGAGGACGAGTTGGAGGAGCTGACGGAGGAGCGTGTGCGGCACGAGAGAGAGACGCTGGTCCCTGATCAGGACCAGCGGGGTGCGAGGACGAGTTGGAGGAGCTGATGGAGGAGCGTGCGCGACACGAGAGAGAGAGACGCTGGTCCCTGATCAGGGCCAGCGGGGTGCGAGGACGAGTTGGAGGAGCTGATGGAGGAGTGTGTGCGGCACGAGAGAGAGAGACGCTGGTCCCTGATCAGGGCCAGCGGGGTGCGAGGACGAGTTGGAGGAGCTGATGGAGGAGCGTGTGCGGCACGAGAGAGAGAGACGCTGGTCCTTGATCAGGACCAGTGGGGTGCGAGGACGAGTTGGAGGAGCTGACGGAGGAGCGTGCGGGGCACGCGAGAGGAGACGCTGGTCCGTGATCAGGACCAGCGGGGTGCGAGGAAGAGTTGGAGGAAATGAGGAGGGAGAGAGAGACGCTGGTCGCTGATCAGAACCAGCGGGGTGCGAGGACGAGTTGGAGGAGCTGACGGAGGAGCGTGCGGGGCACGAGAGAGGAGACGCTGGTCCGTGATCAGGACCAGCGGGGTGCGAGGAAGAGTTGGAGGAAATGAGGAGGAAGAGAGAGACGACGCTGCTTCCGCGGAGGAAACCAGCGGGGTGCGGAGAAAGAACCAGAATAAAAGACCAACGGAGACCAGCAGTGCCTGACGGAGTCTTTTATTACACTTGCATCCCACTGGGATTTTTGTACACAGCGTTGGTGTACACGGTGTTTTTTTCTGCAATATTTTGCTGTCTTTTCTTGGATTATCTGTTTGCACTCAGTCACATATTCACTACAAGATGTTTTTTTGTTCATGTTTTTGTTTTTTGTTTGTTGCGGTTGCACCCGATTCAAGAGCCGAATGGCTCACAGGGCTATACCTAATACATGAACTTTAACTTAATCTAAGTTGTCTTGTGGTTGTTGTTGTTGTTTGACTTGCATCTTATTGGGATTTTTGCACACAGGAGGTCCCATGATGTACTCTCTAAGGTGTTGCCGCTGTGTAAACGCCGGCGGGTCTATCGCCACACACGAACCGCAGGCACCACGCCAATGTACTACCCACAAACACGCGCACGCAGAAATCACACTGCGCCGATACCCTGAACTAAAGCTTATTAACGGCGCAAATCAACGCCGTAATTATAATATATATTGGCCACAATATCTGGACTTGTCTTCGTATAAAAATCAATGCATTGATTTGTAATGTGAAGTTCCGCCTGGACGATAGTGATTGGCTCTGCCGGCATCGGCCCGCAGCCAATGGGGAGTCGAGCCAGGGGCGTGGCCCTGGAGCTGGACAGTATGTTCGAGAAAGTTCCAGGGGTGTGGCTGAGGATTGGCTGCGTGGTATCACGTGGGCCAGGTGTCATAAGGGGCGGAGAAAGACATGCACGTGGTCAGTGTGCGGAGGGACGAAGGGGGGAAGTCACGCGGCTGGTGCCGTGGACCCGAGCAGCGTGAGGGAGCAAGGGAACCGAGCAGTGGCGGCCAGAGGTGTGGACTCGAGTCATGTGACTTGGACTCGAGTCAGACTCGAGTCATGAATTTGATGACTTGCGACTCGACTTAGACTTGCATAACAATGACTTTGTCCCACCTCTGAGATGTGGACTCGAGTCATGTGACTTGGACTCGAGTCAGACTCGAGTCATGAATTTGATGACTTGCGACTCGACTTGGACTTGCATAACAATGACTTTGTCCCACCTATGAGATGTGGACTCGAGTCATGTGACTTGGACTCGAGTCAGACTCGAGTCATGAATTTGATGACTTGCGACTCGACTTGGACTTGCATAACAATGACTTTGTCCCACCTATGAGATGTGGACTCGAGTCATGTGACTTGGACTCGAGTCAGACTCGAGTCATGAATTTGATGACTTGCGACTCGACTTGGACTTGCATAACAATGACTTTGTCCCACCTCTGGTGGCAGCTCCTGCAAAATCTCTCAGGGGGGGCAAATGTCTGGATGATTGATAAGGCCCACCCATGCAATGAATAAATTAACAGCTTAAGCATGTAAAGGCCACTTCACTTCTTTAATATTAATGAAAAATAAAGTGACTCTTACAATACATCTTGTTTGTTTATATACTCACTATTAAAACAAACCACTCAAGTTTTTTTTAATTAAAGATTCCACTAGGTGGCGGCAAATTATATTGTTGGATGAAACGTGCTTACGTGTGACGACGTTAGCACGTTAGTGCGAGCCCTCCCGGAAGCCATAGAGAATGCATTGCAGCGCCCCCCGTTCGAAAAAAAACATCTTTGAATGTAAGTCTATGGGACCACTCTGGGCGATTCTCAGCCGGAGTGAAATCGCCCAAAAAGAGGCGGTACTCCACAGAACGTGACATGACGCTGATTGGACTATATCCAGAGGCTGACAGTGACGGCTAGCGTGACTCTGTGGTTGAATGACATTGGTGGTGCGTCGCCCAATCGCCCTAATGAAGAAACCGCCCCTGGAACCGAGTGGATGAATGCGGTGGAAGGCTGTGACCGGAAAACGAATAAACAACTCTGAATTTCGATTGAAAGCTTTCGTGACTGCAGCAGGGATTCATCTTCTTGGTTCTTTCGGTAAAGTCACCCCGTAGAAGGGAAGTAATGAAATAATAAAAATAAAACACAATAAAATACAATTGTCACGACGTTTCGGCCACAACGCAAGCAGCCGTCCTCAGGTGAAAACCAGGTCCGTCGAGGCGACAGCGTCTGAATGAAACAGCACACGAGCTTGGAGCGTATATATAAGCTGGGCGCCTTGACAAAGGAATTTGCATATCAAGAGGAATTTTGCATATTTATGGGAAATGCAGGAATGTGATTAGTAACCGGGTACTCGATACCCGTACCCTACCCGATACCCGGGTATCAGGTAGGGTACGGGTATCGGGTAGGGTACGGGTAGGGTACGGGTATCGGGTAGGGTACGGGTAGGGTACGGGTATCGGGTAGGGTACGGGTAGGGTACGGGTATCGGGTAGGGTACGGGTATCGGGTAGGGTACGGGTATCGGGTAGGGTACGGGTATCGGGTACCCGGTTGTGACCTCTGCTGCTGCTGATTCTGCTGAGTTGAGTTCAATGAAAGAGCCGGGTCCATCTGGGAAACCATCGCGCAAGAATTTATTGATCAATCCTCGCATCCCAGTCGCCCCCTCCCCTCCCGCTCTCTCCAGTTGGTACGGTCCAACTGCCGCCCCCTCAACGCCCCCCCCCCATCACAGATGGTACAGTCCAGATGCAGCCCCCTTTGCACCCCCCCCCCCTTCACTTTCATGTTCAGTTGGTACGGTCCAACTGGAGCACCCTCCACCCCCCCCCCCATCACAGATGGTACGGTCCAAATGCAGCCCCCTTCCA